>NW_026115085.1:529123-604121 GCF_025201925.1 Gopherus flavomarginatus
GATTCACTGGTACCCCTACAGCCTGGACATCATAGGTGTCTTTGGCCCCCACAAATCCCCTAAGACTCCCAGGATGCCTCCAGCCTGGACGTAGGTATCTTTGCCCCCCACTAACCCCCTAAGCCCCCCTGGTAACCCTACAGCCTGGATGTAGGAATATGTGCCCCCCACGAACCCTCTAAGCCCCCATGGGACCCTAGAGCATGGAGATTGGTATCTGTGTCCCCCCCAAACTCTCTAAGCCCCCCAGGGACCGCTATGGCCTGGACATAGGTATCTGTGCACCCCAAGGCCCCTAAGATCCCCCGGACCTCTGCAGCCTGGCTGTAGGTGTGACGGTGCTGCCCGTGGGAGCCAGCTCAGCTCACTCAATCAGAGTGAATTGCAAACAAAACAGGGCAGACAAATCCCAAACGCTGCTGGTTATTTCAATACTTAGATTTACCAAGCCAGCACAAAACAGCTTCTGTAGTACCTCACTGGTTACTTAGAAGTTTAAACCACGCAGTTCCCTTAAAGTACCCAGCCTCAGGCCTCCGTCCAGACACACCTGTTAGATATGATGATGATTCCTGAAAATCTTACTTCATCATATAAAAGAAAAGATTCTTCCGATCCCAAAGGATCAGCCACATAACCAGGTTCAATTATAACTTAGATTTTACCTAAAATACATGCTATAGCCAATTCTTATTAACTAAGCTAAAATTTATTAGAAAAGAAAAGAGAGAGAGTGAGTGTTGGTTAAAAGATTAATAGACATATAGACTTGAATTCAATTTTTGAGGTTCAGATACAAAGTAGAGATGAGCTTGTAGTTGCCAAAAGTCCTTTTAGAAATAGTCCATAGGTTATAATCCAATGTCCATATTCAGGGTGGCTCCAGTCAATGACTGGGGATCTCAATCCTTGTGGCTTAAGGTTTCCCCCTCTTGAAACCCAAAGCAGATCTGAGATGAAGAAGGATCGTGTCCCAGGTTCTTAAACATTTCCAGCAGCCTTTCGGCCTGAGAAAACAATAGGCTTAACTCTTCTTCCAAACATCCTGGCAATTAGTACATCCATCAAACAGTTCAGATACAGATTACCACAACCTTCAAAGAGACACAGACAATAATACTATTTCACTCAAGTATCATCATAAATGTTAATATTCTTTTTTTGCTCTTTGAATTAAAACTAGAGCAATAGACAAGACTTGTTTGCTGACATCACAAGACCTGAGCAAACACCTCCCCTTCTACCTCTAACACTGCAGACTTGCATTTCAAAGCTCTGTTCATTTACATATCTTGTTAACCAGTTTTTAAGGTTCACCCACGGGTCAGGTCAGTCGGTGAGGTGAGTTAATTAACTCTTTCTGGCCCTGTCACCTTTCAATGAGATATTAGATTATACTTATGTCAGGGACTCTAACCAGACGGCAAAGTTCGTTGTCTGACCGCGAGAGAGACAGGCAACACCAGCAAGGGTCCGATCAAAAAGCTCTTTATTGACAAGTGCACGCATCAATAGAGAGCAGCTCGTCTCCAGAGAGAACCAGCCTGCTCTTTACATCTTAGTATAAGCCTATAGTAGACAGTTCCCGTCGCGTCATAAATTATTCACTGGAGCAACCCACCCCCTTCTTCTAACAACTAGAAACTAGACACCTTTAGTATACATGCATGCCTAAAGTTAGAAATGTAGGGGAGTTAAAAACAAACAAAGAACAAAAACCAGGGAGCGAAAACAGGGGGGGCTGGGAAACTAGGACTCTTATCAGTTCTTCGAAGGAGCTGCCCGAACACAGCACATCTGGTACTATGCCAGGAATGCAGCTTCTCTCTTATCTCACTTTTTCCCAGCGCTTGTGAGACATGCTGCTGCTTCTCAGTGTTTTCCACTCAGGGATTACCCACAAACCTCTGTTAGCCTGACTTTGGTCAGGTTGGCATACCTGGTTTTGTCTGCTATATCTTTATTCAGGCCTAACAATTATAATGTCACAGTCTCGGGGGAGTTGACTGCTGCAGCTCCCCGTAGACTCTGCCTGCGCCTCTCACCCAAGCTGGAGTACAGCAGGCGAGGGGAGAGCACTCAATGTATTGCATTCTACACTAGACGCGATATATCAACCCGCCGCTGGATCGATCGCTGCCCACCGTTCGGCAGGTGGTATAGACATACCACGAGTATCTGGTGATCGGAGCTGGACCCCCGAGGGGACACCATTGAAGGAACTCAGGGGTTAAGGTGCCTCTATTGTTAACTGTCAGGGCTGCTGTGGCTCAGAGGAGGGTGCCTGACTGCCTGGCAGGCTTAGGCGCCGCAAGCCTTAGAGGTGGGAGAAGTGAAGCGGCCACGGCGTGCTCGGGTGCTCGTGCTCGGAGCAGGGGTGAGCTCGGGCGACGGGGGTGCCGCAGGGCAGAGCAGGAGAGTTTGCCACAAGAGGGGAAGCCTCAGGGTGGAGGGGGAGCTGCCACAGGTGGGGCGCCTCAGGGCAGGGGTGGCGGGGGGGGAGGGTGCAAGGTGGAAGTTTCGCCTAGGGCATGAAAACTTCCTTGCAACTGCAGGCCCTGCCTGCAGCCAGCCCTGCACCCCCTGCCCTGCCCTGCCGGCAGTGCACCTCTGTCCTCCAGCCAGCCCTGCACCTTCTGCTTTGGCCTGCACCAGCCGCATCCTCCCTGCCCTGTCTCCAGCCAACCCCTGATGCACCCCCCTGCCTGAAGCCAGCCAGCCACGCAGGCCCTTGCCCTGCCTGAAGCCAGACCCTACCTCCAGCCACCCCACATCCACTGGTGCCCCTGCACTTCCCAGGGCAGTAACCCTGCACATCTGCTTCAACTGAGAGGGGCAGGGAGCAGCTTGGGACCCACACATGTGCACACCCCTAGGGTGACCAGACAGCAAGTGTGAAAAATCGGGACGGCGTGGGGGGTAATAGGATCCTAGATAAGACCCAAAATTCGGACTGTCCCTATAAAAATTGGGACATCTGGTCACCACAGCACACCCCCAGGACTCCTGAGTTCCATTGCTGGGTTTCCTATTGGTTCCTCTGCTGGTTGTTTTCCTTTTTCCTGGGGACTTTGGGCAAGTTGCTCCCCACTCTCCGGGCTCTGTCCCCAGCAGTCAAATGGGGATTTCATACCTTCCCGCTATTGGAAAGTGCTGGGAGAATCCCCCAGCAAAGCTGCTCTGACAGTGCTAAGCAGCATCTGACCATTCAAGGTCGGAGCTCACATGCCCAGGAGGAGTGCTTGGCTCGGGGTTTCACTTCAGCCCAGTGTAGAGAGAGAGCCCTAACCATGGAGTTTGGCTCAAGAAGACCAAGTCTCCAATTTGTTAAGGGTGTTTTGAATGTCAATCCTGTGCTCCAAAGTGCTTGGTGTCAGTTGTAAACTTTAGGAGCATGCTCTCCACTCCATTTTCCAAATCATTCATGAAAATATAGAATAGTACCTGACACCGGACTGATCCCTGCCAGACCCACTAGGTTCACCCTCCCCGTTGGGCAGCTAAACATGGAGAAGGGCTCCTGGAGTCTTGGCTTTCAACCAGCTCTGCACCCACATTACACTGATTGCAGCTGGGACTACATTTCCCTCGTTTGCTTCTGAGAATGTCCTATGGGACTGTGTCGAAAGCCTTAGTAACACCAACCTAGATCCCATCTATTGTTTACTCACCTCTACCAGGCCCAGAACCCTGCCAAAGAAGGAAAGAGGATTGGTTTGGAATGATTTGTTCTTGACAATTCCACGCTCACTAGTCATAAGAACCAAATCATCCTGTAGGTGCTGCTGACAAACTGAGTGTTTAAGAACGTATTGCAGGATCTCTCCAGCTATGGCAGTCAGGCTAGCTAGTCTGTAAGTCCCAGAGGTCTTTTTGTTCCCCTTTGAAAGATAGGTCCTGTCTTGTTCATGGATGGGAAGATGTTCTTTTTTCAGGGGTCTCAGACGAGAACTGGGCACAACACCTGGTTTGTTAAGGCCACAAAAACGGAGGCAGGAACCTCTTCTCTGCTGCTGGCAAAGAACCACAGGTACCTAAAAGATAGGGACTCACATCTTTGAATGGGCTTTAAAAAGGCAGTGGTTAATAAGTTTTGGCCCCGACCATTTCTTGTTTCCACAGACTAGACATTTTAGCAAACTTTAGAATTCCTTGGTGCTAAACACTGTGAAACTCCCCTTTCTCCTTCACAGAGGGCTTTAATACCCCTTATCTCACTTGGGCTCTAAACTGCCCATAGTTCGAGAACTGTTCCTGTTCCGATTGGACAGATGGGAGAAGGGAAGTGACCTACCCAAGGCCTACACAACAAGGCGATGGCAGAGCCAGAAAGAGAAGCAACCAGTTCTGACTCCTGTTCTAACAGATGAAAACACCCCAGCGCCCAGGAATCGAGATGGTGGGAAAATTTCATTCAAACCGTTTCTGTCCGAAAATCCCATTTAGACTAAACCAGTTTGTTTCTCAAAATCATAACAAGTGGGATGAAAGATCTTTGCAAAAATATTTTGTTGCAAAAACAAAAGCATCTCCTCTTTGTCAGAGTGTGTTAAATTGTCTCCTCGCACACAAAGAGGAGACACTTACATCTCAACCATTAGATAAGATGCTTCAATCTGAGCTAAGTCGTTGCTACTATTAACAATTTCAAAATAAAAAAATACATAATAAAATAGACGATTTCAGCTAATCTATTATGTCATAATCTGGGAAACTTCATATTATGCACTACTTCTAGTGACACTCCCAAATGGATCCGCATCCTTCACCCACCATGAGGTAGGTAAGAGCGGATCATTATTATCCCTACTTGAAAGAGGGAGAAGCTCAGGCTGAGAAAGGAAGAATTGACTTGTCTTAGGTCACACAGCCCGTCAGAGGCAGTGTTGGGAATAGGATCCGAAGAGCCCTGATTTTCAAACAAACCATCGGATCTTGAATTTCAGACATTGAATGACCTGAATACTGTGCTCTCAGATGAGCTCCAGACCAACAACAGTGACAGTAATTATTCAGCAAGTATTTGAGGAGAACTGCAATGTTAGAGGGAATCATCAACTGCTCAGAGACAATTAATGCAGAGAAGCAGCAAAATTAATCAAAGATAGAACTGGTTCTGACTTATTTACTTGATCTTAAAAGAGAACAACAAGGACCTGAGTCTCCTCCCTGTCAACATCCCCCTGCTCAACCAATCAGGGTAGAGACGGAGGACGGGAGGCTGAGGGTTCTCACCAGAGAGCCCAAAGGATGGCCCAGGTCACCGGTGGGGATCACTGCCCGAGCACTATTTCAGTCCCACATTTTTGGGTGGACCTTCCATAGTGGGAGCTGCAGAGGACTTCCCTGCAACACACACACACACACACCTCCGTCCTGTTGTTGGGAAGGGAACAGGAGAAAGGACAAAAGAAGCAAGAGAAGAAGAGGAGGGAGGGATGGAGGAAGAGGTGAAACAAAAAGGACAAACCCTAATGTCCCCAGCGATTCTAAGGGACAAAATCCCAGTGGCGCAATAAAATTCTGCCTCCTTAAGCTCGTGTTTTCCATGCCTAGAATTCACTTGTCACCAGATAGATCAGACTGAACAGGTTTCAAACCTCCAGGAGGCTCTTACCTTCTAAACAGGGACGGCTGTTTTCTAGTAAAATCACTACAAGGGAAGGAGGAAACTCGGAGAGGTTCCTCCTGGCGCTCACGTCCATGACCCCAAATAATCTCTCAGTCCTCAAAGAGAGACCTGGAGAAGGAAACGTGCTGAAGCAAAGCCACAGAGGTCTCTGAGGTTTCCCTGGCCCCTCGCCCCTGTCCTGCCTGGCTGATGTCAGCATCTCTCTGTGAGGTCACCACCTCCCCACCACCTTTGACCAATAGTCTGAGGTCCTGCAAACGGCCTTTGTGATGTCACTGCCACACCCCTCCCTTGCTGGGCTAATGTCCTGCCCCTGGCCAGGCACTTTGGAGGTTTGAGCTACTCCCTGTGGATCACCCCACTCAAGGAGCGTTCGTTCTAGGCAGCAAGCCGGCTAGACAGGAAAACATCAGACGCTGCTCCCAATGCTACACTCAGTTTTTCAGAAATTAGTCGACTTCATGGTCAGAAGACACCATTAGAGCATCTAACCTGCATATCACAGGCCTCCTGTATGACATAACAGCTACTTTGGGGGCAAACACATTCCAGAAAGGCATCTAGTCTTCATTAAATGACATCAGGAGATGGTGAATCCACCACTTTCCTTGGTAGCTTGCTCCTGTGGTGAATCATCCTCGCTGTTGACTATTGTGCCTCAGTTGTAATATGAATTTGTCTCTTTTTCACTTTCCAGCCATTGGGTCTTGTTATGCCTTTCTCTGCTCCATTCAAGAGCCCGTAAATACCCAATCTTTTCTCTCCATTAAGGCCCTTCAACATTTCAATGAAATCACCTTTCAATCTTCTTTTGATAAGCTAAACAGGTTGAGCTCTTTCAATAGCTCACTGGAAGGCATTTTTCTCCAGCCCTCAGAACATTTGGTGGCTCTTTGCTGCCCTAGCTCCAATTTCACAACATCTTTTTCAAATGAGGATACCAGAACTGGAGGCAGTATAAAGGTTGTATAAAGGTAAAATTAAATAGGTTGCAGAGGAGTTTTTTTTAATTTCGGCTTTTGTTGCTAAAAACTTTGTCTCTCTGCGGTGAGAAAAAACACTCCCCGAATGCCAAAATTTGAGCCATGAAAAGCGGCAGTGTGAACAGCGCATCATAGGTGGAGCTGTGCTCCCGGTGACAAAGCTCCTGCCCCTCATTGGAGGTAGTTTGGCTTTGTTGCCGGGGAAGCTCTCTCTCAGCGATAAGGACGGCCACACAGCGCACCTTACAATGGCATGGTTAGAGTGGCACAGCTGCACCGTGGTAAGGTGCGCGGTGTAGACACAGCCTCAGAGCTGGGGAAAGCCGACAGGCGCTGAGGAGCACAGGGTTCAGACAGAGACATCCGTTAGGAGAGGAACTATTCACAGGGATTCTCTATAGCCTAGTAAGGTGGAGAGGATGGAAGATGATAATGTACAGGTAGGTTCTGATGAGAAACAGTGAAATGAAAGAGTCTCCCTCAATTACATCATGTAATAGCAGACAGCTAAAATGGGACACATTTTAGAAGTGCTTAAATACAAACGCTAAACGTCTAAGTACTAAGACTGGTGAATTTGAGTGCCTGGTATTGAGTGACGATATTGATAGAATAGGCATCACAGAAACCCTTGCACCCCCCTCCTGCACCCACATGGGGAGACTGACCTGTGTGCATGGAGCAGCTGGCATTGCTGCCCCCCACTCCTCCCTGGAACGCTGCTCATCTGGGCACCCCTAGGGGCTGTGGGATGTGGGGGCAAGAAGTGAGATCATCCGAGCTCCCTGCATCCAGGTCACTTTCCTCAGCCGGGCTGCATAGCGGGAGGGCAGAGAGCACCAGCTTCTGATGCTCCCCTCACAGCACAGCCCAAGTGGGAAAAGTGACCAGGACGCATGGAGCACATAGGGTTGCTCCTTACTCCCCTCAAACCTCTATGGACCCATGGAGGAGCATTGGGGCAGGGGAGAGCAGTGAGCACCTTTGCACTGCCACACGGTGCCATTTGACCCCTGGAGCCCTGGGCGGCTATCGGGGGGCACCACCCCTAAGGCCGGCCAGGCTCCCCAGAACGAGCAGCAGAAAACACAGAGACTGGCCACACACTGAGCAGTGGTAGCCTGGGCGGCTCGTAATGGAGGCTCAGGGGGGAGGGGCGTCATAACATTTTTTCCCAGATTTGGACCTTAGCGTCCAAAATATGGGTGTTAGCATGAAAACCTCCAAGCTTAGTTACCAGCTTGGACCTGGTAAAGCTGCCACCAGCCAGGGATTTATACAGTGCCTGGCTCGCTGTGGTCTCCCCAAAACCTTCCCCGGGGGACCCCCAGACTCAGATGCCTTGAGTCTCACAACAAAGGGGAATAAACCATTTCCCTTCCCCCTCCTCCCCTCCAGGTGTTCCCTCCCTGGGTTCCTGGAGAGATATACAGAAGCAAGCTCCGTGAATCTAAACAGAGGGACTCCCCCCTCCCTGTTTCCAGTCCTGGAAATAGAAGTACCAAGATAGCTAATCTCTCTTCCCCCTTACCCAGAGGGTATGCAAAGTCAGGCTAGTAAATCTAACACAACGAGATTTTCCCCCTGACTTCTTCCTCCCACCAATTCCCTGGTGAGCTGCAGACTCAATTCCCTGGAGTCCCCACTAAAGAAAAAATCCAACAGGTCTTAAAAAGAAAGCTTTATATAAAAAGAAAGAAAAGGACATAAAAATGGTCTCTCTGTATTAAGGTGACAAATACAGGGTTATTTGCTTAAAAGAAAAAAATGAATAAACAGCCTTATCCAAAAAGAATACAATTTAAACATTCCAGCAACTACACACATGTAAATACAAAAAAAAACCAATATAAACTTATTGTCTTATTATCTTTGTACTTACAACTTGGAAACAGAAGATTAGAAAGGCAGGAGATAGAAAAATCACTCTCATAGCCGAGACGCCACAGACACAAGACAAAGAACAAAGAACTCACACACAAACTTCCCTCCACCCAGATTTGAAAAAGTCTTGTTTCCTGATTGGTCCTCTGGTCAGGTGTTTTAGGTTACTGGTGTTACCCCTTTATAGGTAAAAGAACATTAACCCTTAGCTATCTGTTTATGACAAGGGGGCTCAGCCTCCCCAAACCTTGCACTGCCAAGGGGACAGTGGGGCCCATGATCAGGGGCCCTGGCCAAGTTAGGTCCCCCTGGAAAAGTCTCCCCTATGTCAGCCCCAGGGCTGGAGGAGCTCCCACTCCCTGCTACAGCCCGGGGGCTGCAGCAGGGGCACAGAGCTTCTCTGGTCTCAGGGCCACAGCGAGGCAGGGGTAAAGGAGTGATAGGGTGGGGCTGGTGGGGGAAGGGGTGGAACAGAAGTGACAGTGGATGGGGCCATGGGTGGAAGGGGGTAGAGCCACAGACAGAAGGTAGGGGCATGGTTCTGGTGCTGGGGCCCCCCACACTTGTTCTCCCTTTCCCGGGGGTTTGGCATCACTAGCCCCCGGCTTAGCGAGTAGGGTTCAGTGGTCCCCATAATGTGGGGTGCGACTCCTAGGGGGACACAGAGGAACATTCATGGGGGCACCTCAGGACCTGAGCCAGCCCACATAGAGGGCAGGGAGGGAGCACCACTCTGCCACAGCTCTTCCCCAACCCCACCCTCAGCCTGAGACTCTGGCTCCCAGCCCGGCGTCGACCCCTTTACCCCTGTCCTCACCCCTCACCCCAGCAAGCAACAGCCCCACTCCTCCCAGCCCCGGTTCTTGACCGTGGCTTCCGAGGGGCCACAGCCATGGCTAAGAGGGCACAATGTGAAATGTTTGGGGACCACTGATTTAGGGTGACGTCCTCAATCACTTCTCTGCAGTCCAATAAAAGCTATTCCTCAGTCACCTACCCCTCCATCAGGACGGACTAGGTATGTTCTGCTGCCCTTCACTCATACAGGAAGGAGAATAACATTTCATTCCACTCAATCCTAAAGTCATTTGTAACCCAAGACCATCCCAAACTGGTCATTTTGGGGAAGCGGCCCCATCATGCTGCATAGCTAGGCAGAGTAGGTGTGTCTATGCAAACACGGTCTGTTCCTGAAGTCTTTCCCCAGCTCCTCACTAGGTGAGAGAGGGGAGCTCATTCAGACCCTGCTTTCGCTTAGTATTTAAAAACTCCTTAGTGTCCCTATCTCTGCCGGCCTTAGATTTCTCCTCCTGTCCGTTTTTTGACAGCTCAGATGAGGTGACCGAGTGGTTAAGGTGATGGACTGCTACCCCATTATGCTCTGCCTGCAGGGGTTCAAATCCCATTCTCATCAGAGGCATTTAGTCTTCACCCTCCTTTATAGACAACCATCTCCCCCTTTGGTACAATAACAGATCAAACAATGTTGCTTGTGTTACCCAAAATTGGGTCAGTTAGTAAGCTTAGAGAGGACTAATAATGCCCCTCCCCCCCAGAGTTTGGCAGAAAGCAGCACATTTATTAGCTTGATAGCTAAGCTCAAAAGAAGGGATGGGGAGGGTGTCACACTCATACTCACTGCTCCCAGGACAGGCCTGGCAGTGGAGATGTCAGGATCCTTTAAGGTAAGTGTCCCACAGCGCAGCGATGGACGGTGCGATGAAGATCAGTCTCCCTGAGGTGCAATAGAATGTAACACAGCGAACCACTGGCCAGATGGGCCGGGTGAAGGGCATTCACTGGAGGTACAAAGGAGAGTGGGAAAGCCACTTCACAGGCATTCAAAGCGGGAAAGGACACAAGCTGGGGGAGTTTAACAGACCTTTTGAGCATACAGGTTATACAGAGCATACAGATCACTGCTGCTCCTACAACATGATAAGTTCTCAAGCAGCATGTTTCTTACTTTGCCCATCTGTCAATTTTGATGATTATTGATGGAAATATTTTGCCATTGGGTTGTGTGTTTACACAGAAATTGACATTTACCAACAAATACACAATCCTTCCAAGCCTGCCTAGTCTGCAGTTGATGGGTTTAGAGGGACACATTCACTCTTCCAGGTCCCCATTCCAGGCCTGTGCTCTCCAGGTTGTCAACTTCCCGCACTGCTGGGATCCTTCCCTCATCTCCCCCCAAACCACTGCCCCACCCCCACTTCTGGGGTCCCCTCCCTACACTGTCTAACTCCACTGCTGGCAGGATCCCTTCCTGTTCCTTTCATTTCCTGCCTCCACTCTGGGCAAAAGCTCTGCACTCTTCCCACACCAGAAGCTGAACCCAGGCCACCTGGGTGAAAACCAGGAATCCTGACCACTAGCCCATATGGGACTATTGTTGCATCTGACGAAGTGGGTATTCACCCACGACAGCTCATGCTCCAATACGTCTGTTAGTCTATAAGGTGCCACCGGATTCTTGGCTGCTATTATTACTACAACTCAGGCCTTGGCTACACTGGAGAGTTACAGTGCAGGTGGTGGCTTTACAGCGCTGTAACTTACTCCCCGTCCACACTGGCAAGGCACATACAGCGCTGTATCTCCCTGGCTACAGTGCTGCATGTGCTCCACCTCGACGAGAGGAATAAAGAGAACAGAGCTGGTGATGCAGCGCTGGGGTGCCAGTGTAAACAGTGATTAATCTTACTACGCTGTCACTGACCTCCGGAACCTTCCCATAATGCTTTTAAGTAGAGATAACGCTCTTTGTTTTGGTGTGATGCCTCTGTTTGCTTTGTTGTGAGCTCAAGGCTCCCGGAGCTGCTTATCTAAAAACCAAACACAGTTACTGTTTGCAGTGAATGAGCAGAGGCAGGGGGATCCCTTTGGAACACCCACAGCTGGTGTTTGCTTGAGGAGAGAAGCAGCCGGGTGGGCACGGGGGAGGGGGGGTCTGTTTTGGATCAGCGGCTTATCTGGTCTGTGAGGAAAAGAACAAAGGCGGCTATTTGCATTTAGTGAATGAGAGAGGGGTGGGGGAGGAGGCTTGAACTTGCCAGGCAGGGAGCTGACACAGTGTCAGCTCCAAAAATCCACTCGCTCTGTCTCCCCCACGCTCCGTGTCACACTCCACCCCACCCTCCTCTTTTGAAAAGCACATTGCAGCCACTTGAATGCTGGGATAGCTGCCCATAATGCACCACTCCCAACAGCGCTGCAAATGTGGCCATGACAGAGTGCTGGTAGCTGTCAGTGTGTCCACACTGCAGCGCTTTCCCTAAACAGCTGTAGGAAGACAGCTTTAACTCCCAGCGCTGGACAGCTGCAAGTGTAGCCAAACCCTCTCTAAGCCGACCCCTTATGAGAACAGCAGGGACTAGCATGACTAGATGTCCCGATTTTTGGGTCTTTTTCTTATATAGGTGCCTATTAACCCCACCCCCATCCCAATTTTTCACATTTGCTGTCGGATCACCCTAGCAGGGGTTGCACACAGGGCTGCATTAACCTTCAGGTGCTGAGGTTTCCCTCTCTCCATTCCCAGAGCCTGTGATCAGGAAACAGACATCAGGGCTCCCACGTGCTGCACAGACCATGACTGAGATCAGACCCCATATTATGCAAGGTGCTGTACAAACCCTGGGCAACGCTGAGACACCCAGGAGGTTCCCCTCAATTTCCCTGAGCCTCTGCTGCCCAACTTCTTCTGAATCCCTCTGGCTCACCCCCCCCCACAAAAAAACCCCACCTTTCCAAACAGTCCTTCTTTCCTTGCCCCCTGATTCTGGTTTCACACCCTGGGACCATCTCCTCTCTTTGTCTCTCCCCCTCCAGGTGAAGCAGAGATGGAGGCAACTTCAGCCACTGGAGTCAGCCTCAGCGAGCACTGCAGCCGGCCCCGGGGGAGGGGGGGTGTTTGCAGACACAGGAAGGGAGCAGGGGGTGCTGGGAAGAAGGCGGCAGAGAACAAAGCTCAGAGACCCAACATGGGGAAATTCCAGGGGGCGGGGCTCTAACACATCCCAGGTGCGGGCAGCTCCTGGGGGCGGGGCTCTGGCTCAGCTCGGGGGCGGGGCAGCTCCTCGGGGCGGGGCTCCAGCACAGAGCAGTGGCGGGGCGGCTCCTGGGGGCGGGGCTCCAGCACGGAGCGGGGGAGGAGCAGCTCCTGGGGGCGGGGCTCTGGCACAGCCCGGGGGTGGGACAGCTCCTGGGGGCGGGGCTCTGGCACAGCCCGGGGGCGGGGCAGCTCCTGGGGGCGGGGCTCTGGCACATTGTGACGCAGAGCCCGGGCTGAACAGCTGCTTCCTGGTTCTCCACCTGTTGCCAGCAGCGCTGGAGCTGCCCGAGCGGGAGCGGAGCCGCTGTTCTCAGCTGCAGCCAGGATCTGCCCACAGCCCCGCTGGGATCCAGGTGGGGACAGAGACTGGGGCCCGGGGGTTCCCCTTGGTGTGGCTGGCGGGGGCGGGAGGGGAGAAGCCGGAGCTGCAGGCGGGGGAAGGGCGATGGGACATTGTGACCCGGAGCCCCCGGGGAATGAGAGGCGCTGGGGGGCAGGAAAGTGACTCTGCCCCAGGGAGCCTGGGAGAAGCCTTGAAGGCGCCTCGGCCCCAGTGGAGCTGCAGGAGGATCCGTCCTGCCCGCCCCGCTGGGATGGGGGGGCCGGGGCCCGGCCGTCGTGTGGGGGGGAGGGGCAGGACCCCGGGCCAGGCTGGGGGGGGGCGGTGTATTAAATCCCTCCCCATAGCAATGTGCTACTCCCGGGCACTGCGCATGCCCAGTAACAGCCGCTGAAGCCGCTGCCCTTCCCCCTGCCCGGACCAGCCGTAACGTTCCGCCGGGCGCTGGGGGCGGGGCTGGAGCGGGGCGGGGAAGTAACAGGGAGCGTGGGAGGGGCGGGCGCAGAGCAGGAAATTGATGGGCGGGGGGGGTCAGGCAGCTGGAGGCAGGGTTCGTGGGGGGCTAAAGGGCACAATCCGGGCTGGGGGGAGGAGCAGGAGTTGAGCTCAGGGGGAGGCGCTGGCAGAGCCCCCCCTTTGGTGTGAGGGCGGAGGTGTCGAGGGGGGAGGAGAAGCCGGAGTTGCAGGTGGGGGAGGTCACTGGGGTGGGGGTGTAGATCTGTCTCTGTGCAGCCAGGACATTCCCGGGGTGGGAGGGAGGTGAGTTAACTGGATCCTGTCCCTGTTTTTGCCACTTCCTCCCACACACACATTCTCTCAAGATTTCCCCTTTTCTCTCTCATTATCACACGTGGCTATAAAATCCAGGGAGATTCTCCTCTCCCCCCCGCCAATGATCAGCTCTCTAATTGCCTCTGATTTTCCCTTTTCTCTCCATACTTCTCAAATGTCAATTTAAAATCTCTCCGATGGGGGGTGGATTTTCCCACCCATTTATCTGCAGCGATTTGTCCTTGTTTGGGTGGGAAATTGTTGCCCTGGGTCATTCCCCAGAACATGGCTCCCACTGGAGTGGGATGGGATGAGGTTCCCGTTCTCTGCCAGGGCAGGGAAGGGAAGGGAGGAGCACATCCCCCATGGAGACTGCCCAGACCCCATTTCCCAATTCCCCTGCGGCCCCCTTCCATTGTCCAGGGAGCCTTCCAGCTCCCCCCCCCCGCCCTTAAATCAGCTCCTCAAAGGGCTCTGAGCTGCTCACGTGAATGGTTGCCCCGTGGCCGGGGGGGACCATCACATTCTGTTTATGTATTGGACAGTCATATAAAATCCAGTCCAACAGTCCCCCTTTTCCACTAGTTATTTAATAGCAACATCAAATCCCCTCCGATCTTGGATGGTTTTCTCTCATGTTATCAAATGTCGTTTGTGACAGGGTTCTCTCTGAGTGTCTCAAAGATTGATATAAAATACCCCAAACATTTGCCCCACTTCTCTCTAGTTGTTTTATTTCTAATTGAATATGATGGGTTGTTTCCCAATGTGCTAAGATGCAGCCGCCTCTGGGGTGGATCCATGGTGGCCATTATTTGCTAGTGACAGCCCGTGGATCTTTCTTGCCCTCCAGGCCTTCCATTCTCCTGTTAAAGAAGCACTCCCCAGGCTCCCTCTGCCTGTGTGACTGGCCAGCAGGAGGTGGTGTTAACTTTCTAGCCACTTCTCACACTCTGTGAGGTAACACTTGCAGGGGCAGGGAAGGTGTCTGTGTGGGGAGATTGCAGCTGAAGGGGCATTGTGGTAGGGGGAGGCCTCTGGGTGGCTGGGCAGGGGGTACCCTAGTCAGGTTGGTGGGTTGTGGAGGTTTGGGGTTTTCGGGGGTGGTGGTTCTGATGTGCCCATCCCTGAGGCTATGGGTCCTGGAGGTGGGTATCGCTCTGGGCCTGGTGGCTGCAGAACAGTGGGGGTGGGTGTCTCTTGGGGAGGCGGGACAGAGGGTTAGAGGGAGCCTGGTTCTGTGCCAGGGGCTCTGTCTGTGCTTCCCCCGCTGGTTCCTGGTTTTGTTGCCATGCCCAGTGCACAGAGCTGGGGGAGGGGATCCCTGGCACTAGGTGAGGGCATGCCAGGGAAGCAGAGTGATGGGTCGCACTGTAAAGCATCAGGGGGTCACACTGGGCAGAGGAGGGGGTCCCAGGCAAATGTCAGGGTAGATCGTTCTGGAGGGTGGGGAAGTTCCTAGGCAGGCAGTGAGGGACTGAGTTCCCAGTGGTGGGGGGGTCCCTTGAGGGGGTCCCTGGCTGCTGGGGGCTCTTGGTGGGGGGAACCCTTTGGGATTCCCAACCTGGCAATCATGGTGTGGTGGGGGTTCTCTGGCCGGTGGGGCTTTGAGGGGTATCTGGGGTCCCTGGCCAGGGACTCTGGGGGCTGCGTCCCAGGGAATATCTGATGGGATCCTGGCTGGGGGGTGTCTGGGGCCCCTGGCTGGGGGGTCTGGGCTCTGGGTACTAGGGGGTGTCTGGGGGCTGCTGCTAACCATAATCCTTCTCTCTGGTCAACTTGTACCAGAGTCCTGGCTCCTGGTCACCAGGTCACCAAGTCCATTCCCCAGTCACGTGCCCTGTCACTGTGATAACTTTCTGTCCACTTAGCAATCACTGTTAGTGTGAATTCACAGAATTTACTTTTCTCCTCTTTTGAAAACTGCAGGAACTTTCGGTTCCGTTTGGAAAATTTTTGCCCCCAGTCCTTGTCCTAGATCTGCGGGGGTGAGGGAAGTGGGAAGGGAGTCAGCACTGCCACACGATGGTCTTTTCCACAGCGTTCTGAACTCATTCTTTCTGAAATCCGGTGTCATTGAGACCGTTGTTAATCCAGAGTCACTGTATGGAAAGACAAGGAGTGATTCCAGATGGACAGTGGGTCAAATGAGATCAGCCATTCTCCCTGTGAGGAGGGGCTCCCATTAGCTGCTCTCCCCAGAGAGCTAAAGGAGGGAAGCTGCTCATACACTCCGTCCCTCTCTGCTCAGGATATTGGGGTTCAGCTTCCTGGGTCAGATGCTGCAGCCTCCATTGTGATCTGGGAGACCAGGCTTGGCAGCTGCTGCTCCCCCAGTGGGGCTCTGTGCTGGGAAGTGACCTTAATTAAAGCTTCTTCTCTGCCCGGCCCAGGGGATGACTTTCTGCAGCTGGTCCTAGCCCCCTAGGGCAGTCCTGGGCCCTGTTACTACTAAATTCTGAGCCAGAGTCTCCAGGTAACTGAAAGACCTCAGGGAATGTCCTAGGGTCTGGCAAGAAAGTGACTCTGCACAAACACCACCACCTCATTTCTCCTCCCATTAGCGGTTGCCAGGAGGAAATCCAGCCATGGGAGAGCCAAGCCCCCAGGAATGGGACTGTCCCAGCCAGAGGGGCAGGGAGAGAGGACAGGGGAAGGAGAGACTGAAAGGGGCAGTGGGAGAAATGAATGTGGGGGAGAGATTTCCAGCTCTCTAGTCCACCCAGACACATGTATTGCTGCATCCTGGGGCAGAACCACTTTCCAGTGAACAAAACAAGGATCAGACAGAGCAAAAGCCAGTTCCTGACTCCATATTCCCCCTGCTGGGGTGTGGCTGCCGTGGGGTCAGTGTCTGAGGGAATCCCCCACAGTGACTCCTTTGGTTCTGCTCTTTTCTAGCCTTGTGTTCAGAGAAGGGGTGAGGGGAGAGAGAAGGGAGGTTAAAAATGTGTCTGTGGACTTAGCCTGGCAGGAGGGGCCAGGTCTAAATTGTAATAAACAGATTGAGCATTTCCCAGCATGACAGAATCTAGGGTGTCTGTCTGCAGGGAAAGGGCCTGGGGGAATTGTGATGTGAAATTAACTAAAACCGGTTCTGAAACGCCCACAACTGCCCTTCTCCCCCAGACAGGCTGCAGAATGTTTTGCTCCAGCTCATCCCAGCCTGGCGTGGGACAGGGAAGAGAAATGGCTGCAGTGGAGTCAGTCCAGGTAGAGATTATCGGGGGGTTGCTGGTGGGTTCCTGCTGGAGGAAAGGGAGAGCAAATACACCAGAGGTGGGAAGGTTTGCAGAGTCTGGTTTGGAGGTTGGAGCGGGGCAGGAAATTCACAGCGTGGGGAAAGGAGGAGGCCAGGGTGTGGCAGACCTGCTGGGAGTTATTTACTAAGTGGCCTAGATTCTAGGAACAGACCCAGGAGGTTTGGAGGTGGAAATGCCCTAATTTGTGAAGAGAGAAAATAACCCACCTACATGGAGCTAGTCAAACTGACCAGACTCCTAGTGCTGGAGCCTGACCTCATTAACCATCAGCTGCTGTGAGATATAAAGGGGACACCCATGAGTCAGGCTTATTGGAGCTGCCTCTCCCTTCATATCCCACTCCTCACAATGAGGAGGGTGTTGGGCATCCTACCAGCGAGCTCTCCCTGGACCCTGCTAGGGGCTCCATCTCCTGTATCAGTCAGTGGCTAGTAGGGGGGTGATGGATATGCTGGGAGAGATAAGGGGCTCTCTCTTCATCCCCTCACCCTGGCATTTGCTGGATACTCTGAGCCAGGTCGAGGTGGGACTCTCCTGACTATGATCCACCCAGAGCTTCCATTTGATTCACTCTTCTCTGCCACAAATAGTGGGGCAGCAAGTCCTTAGTGTTGGACTCTTACTCTTTCAGGGGCTGGTGACCTTCAAGGAGATGGCTATGTATTTCACCAGGGAAGAGTGGGCTCTGCTGGACCCCACTCAGAGAGCCCTCTACTGGGATGTCATGCAGGAGAACTATGAGACTGTGACCTCGCTGGGTAAGGGTTCCTGTCCCTTCTGTTCTTGGAAGGGGAAATGAAGAGTGAAGGTTCACGCCACCCCCACAATGCCATCTGTACCCTGTCCTGTTTCAGCATCACCCCAATAGGCCAGTGACACACATAATACCAGAGACCCTCCTCTGCTGCAGAACACTTTGGGAACAGAGCACAGGAGCCGTATTGCACAGTGTCAAATATCTCCTGTTTGCTCAAGTGAAACTGGGGGTTAGGTCTGGCATAACTGTCCCATACCCCTAATCATTTTTCTTGCCCTTTTCTGAACCTTTTCCAATTCCAATATTTCTATTTTTGAGATGGGGTGACATGTGCATGCAGTATTCAAGATGTGGGTGTATCATGGATTTATTTGCTGTTTTTACAAATATGATCTATGAGATATTCTGTCATATCTATCACTTTCTTAATTATTTCCTACATTGTTCACTTTTTTTCACTGCTGCTGCACATTGAGTGGATGTTTTCAGAGAACTATCCACAGTGACTCCAAGATCACTCTCTTGAGTGGAAACAACTAATTTAGACCCCATCATTTTGTATGTATAGTTGGGATTGTGTTTTCCAATGGGCTGCACTATGTGCTATCCTGTCATCTAGTACTGCTAAGATCCTGGATTCAGTAATATCCCTGCCCTTCCTGTTCCCTTTCTCCACCGAACCCCGCCAGCCCATGCTTCCTGTTCCCAGCTTCCCCAGGATCTCGCACTGTCTCTGAACCTCTCTGTCAGCAAGAAGCAGTGCCAGGGACACTTGCCCTCTGTCTGGAGTCTTCGATTTCTGGGACATGGATTTACTCTCTCTGTGTTGTTAGAGGCTCTGTCATAATGAGTGTCTGTGATGTTACCCAGAGTACAATCTGGACTGTTAAATAGCTGTACCTCAGTCCTCCAGCATGGGGTGCCTTTTCCACTGTTTTCCCGCGAGAACAGCCCCTCTTGGCCAATTAACACACAGTCTGCAGCATGTAACTCACTCCCAGCTACACAGTATTGAGTGCTGCTAGACAGCCACTCATGAATTACACCTCAGGAGAAAACCAGCAAATTCTCAAGTGCCCAACTTTCCCCCAGAAATGTGCATCTTGCACTGTCCAGCACGCTACTGAACGACCCAAGCTCATATGAAGTCTGTCATTTCATCAGCGGAAAATGACATGCACCAGCTTGTTATCCCAAACAGAGTTTCCAACACACTTCAATCCACACATACTGGTTAGATGAACAATAAACCAAGATTGTTAACTACCAAAAACTAAAACTAGGCCCAGTCCATGAAAGGGGCACTCCCAGGAGAGACTGTACAAAGGCTGGAACATGAAACACCTTTGTAAACCTGAGACAGCTGCCTTGGGGACAATGACAGGGAGAATCCCCCAAAGTGACTCCTTTGTTTCTGCTCTTCTCTGGCCTCCGATTGTTCCTTCCAACGTGGAGTACTTTGCACTTGTCTCTACTGAATTTGATCCTATTTACTTCAGATCATTTCTCCCGTTTGTCCAGATCATTTTGAATTTTAATCCAATCCTCCAAAGCACTTACAACCCCTCCCAGCTTGGTGTTGTCCGCAAACTTGATACGTGTAAGAGAGAGACTGTTACTGGGAGGGTTTCCCCATGTGTCAGAGGGTTACACCCTGGTGGGAGGGGGCTAGGCCTGTACTGGAATAAGGTCACTCTGTGCTTCACAGTGTGCTAGAACCTAGAATGTGCATTAGCAGGGGAAAAGCTGGGGGGAATCGGCTTGGGGAATGGACAAAAGCCTAGTCTGAATTCTCACACCTTGCCCTTTTCACCCCGGCAGGCCAGAGAATAACATCCATGTTTCGCTGCAGATCATCTCGTCCTCCCAGGGGCAAGGAAATGGCTGCAATGGAGCTGGCTCAGGTAAGAGATTATCAGGGTGGCGGGCTCTGCTTGGAGGTTGAGGAGCAGTAAATGCATAAGAGGGTGGGAATTGCTAGAGGTGGTGGGAAGCAGGAAATATCTCGGGTGGAGAAAGGGAGGGGACAGCATGTGACAAACCTGCTGAGACTTGTGTAGTGTAGGGCGTGATGGGTTGTCACCCCCAGGAGGCAGTTTGTGGAGCTTCTGGGAACTGCTGTGTCCTCTAACCCTCACGCTGGGCTGGCCCTTCTCACACTGCTTTGCTGGAGATTTCGCCAGCCTCTCCAGGGCCTGTTATCACCCAACACAACAGCAGGTGGCGCCATGCAGCCAACTAAGCTACCTGAGTGCGTTACCTAAGCCACTCAAGGACAGATAGAAGACAAGAGCCAATTTCCCACTCCCCAACCTTGCACACTTGCTGTAGTATAAATCCAGAATGATACCATCTTATAGTGCACAGGGATCTCTATAATACAAGCTCATTAATGTAGTTCCCCTTCCCCTCGATATGGGACAGATGTGCACAACAAGCTGAGATTTTCCCCAGACACTTCACTCAAAATACGCTGGTTAAGATAAAGCATCAAACAAGTTTATTAA
Source organism: Gopherus flavomarginatus (assembly GCF_025201925.1). Lineage (NCBI taxonomy): Eukaryota > Metazoa > Chordata > Testudines > Testudinidae > Gopherus > Gopherus flavomarginatus. The sequence continues at coordinate 549,321 of NW_026115085.1, forward strand.
CTGCAGAAAGATAGATTAAGTGATTATAAGTGATAACAAACAGATCAAAGCAGATTATTTAGCAAATAACCAAAACTCAGACTAAGTCTAACATGCTAGATGGATAGAATTTGAATTAGCAATTTCTCACCCTGACTGATGGTACAAGCAGTCCCCCAAGTTTCCATACACAAGCTAGAAATCTCTTGATCCTGGGAGCAGCACTTCCCCCACATCCGTTTTTGTTTCTCAGGTGTTTCCAGAAGTTCTCTTGTGTGGAGAATGAGGCCAAGAGATGATGTCACACCCCACCTTATGTAGCTTTTCCATATGGTGGGAACCTTTTGTTCCAAACTCAGTTCCTAGTCCAGTTTGTGGAAAAATACAGCTACTAAAATGGAGTTTAGTGTCATGTGGTCTGGTCACAGGCCCTGCTGAGTCATAGTAGCCATGACTCATAGGCTGGCTGAAACATTCACAGGAAGGCTAAGCTCTTCCACAGTCCATTGTCTTTGTTGAGCCATCAGCACTGTCTGGCTTCTTCATTGTTGTACCTGAAAGGCTCATTGTGGGTGTTACCCAGAGTAAGCACATTTGAAATACAGATACAGAGTCAATATCCATAACTTCAGATACGAACATGATATGTGCACACAAATAGGATAATCATATTCAGCAAATCAGAACTTTTCCAGTGACACCACACATGATGCATCTTCTACAAAATAGATCATAATTATGTCCTAACCATATTATAATCATACCACTATGATGAATATGGGGGTGTAGTGTCAGATAGGTCCTAATTTCAAGGCACAGGAGTTGGGAATGGAACTTCCCCTCTTTGTGGAACAGGAAATAACCCTCCAGCCAGGGCTGGGACAACTTCCCAGACTCTCAGCGATGGAGCCTGAATCTACTGACATTTCATTAATTACCACCAACCCCAATCTTTGTGGCAACTGTAAACTTTATCAGTGATGATTTTGTACTCTCTTCTAAGTCATGGATAAGAATGTTAAATAGCACAGGGCCAAGAACCAATCCCTGCAGGAACCTGCTAGAAAGAAATCCACTCGATCATGGTTCCCCATTTACTATCAGAGTTTTTAATCTATTTAATGTATGCCGTGTTTATTTTGTATCATTCTAGTTTTTTTTTAGTAAAAATATTGTGCTAATCAAGTCATGTCCCTTACGGAAGTTTAGGTATATTACATCAATACTATTAGCTGCAACCAAACTTTTGATCTCATCCAATAAGGATATCCCGTTAGTTTGATAGGCTCTATTTTCTCTAAACCTTTGTTAATGGGCACTACAATTCTGACCTTCTAACTTCTATTCTTTATGATTGACTTCCCCTTTCTTCCATATATTTTATTTGGAGAGTGCTTGGATTCCTACCAGGGAGCCACTATCAGGGTCCAGAGACAGCCCCATCTCCTATATTAAGCTCTGGCTAGTAGCTATGTGATAAATGTGAAGACCCTGCTTCTGTCTGTCAGATGGGAGACACAAAGGTTCTCTCTTTCTACCCTCTGATGCCTCCTGGCTGCTGTAAGCAAGGTGGGGTGGGACTCTGTTAACATGTGCCTCCCGGAGCTTCCATTTCCCTGGTGCTGCTGTTCCGTGAATAGTGGGGTTGTGAGTGGGTCAGCAGGTACTGAGTATTGGACTCCTGCTCTTTCAGGGGCCGGTGACCTTCGAGGAGGTGGCTGTGTATTTCTCCAGGGAAGAGGGGACTCTGCTGGACCCCACTCAGAGAGCCCTCTACAGAGATGTCATGCAGGGGAACTATGAGACGATGGTCTTGCTGGGTAAGGATTCCTGTCCCTTCTGTTCTTGGAAGGGGAAATGAAGAGTGAAGGTTCATGCCACCCCCACAATGCCATCTGTACCCTGTCCTGTTTCAGCATCACCCCAATAGGCCAGTAACATACATACTACCAGAGACCCTCCTCTGCTGCAGAACACTTTGGGAACAGAGCACAGGAGCAGCATCACACAATGTCAAATATCTCCTCTTTACTCAAGTAAAACTGGGGTTAGGTCCAGCATAATGAACAGAAGCTTCCTACCCCCAGCCTTCTCTCAAACCCTGAGCCTTCTCTACCCAAACCAGAATGTGCTTGGGGTGTAACAAGCAGGCGGCTGGAGTCAGAGCTGCCAGTCCAGGGTTACTTATCATACAGACACTCAGTGCGTCCTTGAACGCTGGCTGGGAGTATCCAGACAGGGGAGCTCCAGCAGCAGAACACTGAATCTCACCCAGGATTACAGATGACACAACTCCTCGCCGATCTGGATTGCACCCCAGCATGTGAAAATGGCCTAGGTTGGTAGTGACATTTCTTGAGACATGGAGAGTCTTGCTCCCATATCACCAGGTGTAATAAAAATAACAGGAAAGGCCAAATATGGAAAACTGATTGTTCAGCTTGCTTTTGACCTGCATCATATTTTGCAATATATTCCAAATAAGGAAATTAACGTGCAACGTATGTGTCATTGTTTGTGGTTTTAAGCTGTAAAAGGCTTGTGTGATTTTTAGCTCAGGAACAGTATTCCAATAGCTGTCGCCCCCTGCGTGCTTGTAACCAAGAAAAGAGCCTCAGGCTGAGCTGATTCAAATATTAATCCTGTGGTCGTTTTCCACAACAGCCTCAATAGGTCCCTGTGATGGAATGTAAGGCTACATCTAGACTACCCACCGTATCGGCGGGTTAAAATCGATTGCTCGGGGATCGATATATGGCGTCTCATCTAGACGCCATATATCGATCCCCGAGCGCGCTTATATCGATTCCGGAACAACACCAACCCCAACGGAGTTGCTGATTTGACAGGGGGAGCCGCGGACATCGATCCCGCGCGGTGAGGATGGGTGAGTAATCCGATCTTAGATATTCGACTTCAGTTACGTTATTCACGTAGCTGAATTTGCGTATCTAAGATCGATTTCCCCCCGTAGTGTAGACCAGCCCTTAATGTCTTCACACCTTCCCGCTGCAGGAGAATGGCTGTTTGACCAGCTGTTTGCCTTGCTGTCTCTGAGGAACTGGTCTGTGGGTGTTCCCCAGAGCTGTAACTTTTTCTTAATATCATACTGTAAAATCTCACAATTTTACATACAGTGTTACTACACATTTTAACAGGAGGATAATATTCAGTAGGTTATGCGTTTTTCTAATGATACCTCACAAGCCATACTGGGTACAAAATTGATCATAATTTTCTAGAAGAGTGAACACAGGGGTACAGATTGACACAGTGTCTGTGTGTGTGTTCCCAGCAGATATGTGGGTATTTCAATCCCTCATAAGCACAATGTTTGGCATCTTCAAGGACCTGGGGAACTGGTCCTGGGAATTCACTAGTTTAGCAAGTGTGAGACTGCATGAAATTGTGAGACACTTTGGTATTAATAATAAAATAATATAATCTGATAAAATTGGAAAGAATCATGCTAGGTATGCCATGTAAAGTGTCAGTGAAAATGTTATGATTTGCCAAGTATGATAATTTTGTTTCTATGTTTCTATCACCTTTGTATTGTGAGTTACAGATATGTAAGGTATATCTGTATTTCCAGACTTGTGCAGTTTTTCTGGGTGACACCCCCAGACATATTGGCATCAACATTGCCTAGCATGTTTGATGGCCCATTGAGGGTCATCAGCTGTACAATGAACCTATGGACCAAGGGGACACACCTATTGAGTCAGCAAGACATGCCGGGGTTTGCCTGTGTAATGAAACCTCCAAAGCTTTTCCATGCCATGTGCTGTGAAGCTTGTGTTTGGGACACAGGAAGTACAAGCCACATGGCAAAAGGAATATAAAGCGCAGCTGCATCATCTCCATCTTGTCTTCAATCCCCCTTCCTACCTCTGGAGCAACTTCTCTACAAACTGAACCCTGGAACAAAGGACTGAATGACCCATCCAAGCTGTGGATGCGTTCCAGACAGACTTTCAAGCCAGCAACTCACCAATACTGCTAAGAACCTGATATATCCATTTTGGAATGTATCTGACTGCTTTTCCATTTAAATTCTTTCTGTCTTTCTTTCTTTTAAACCTTTAGTTTAGATGCTAAAGAATTGTCTGGAAGGATGGAATTTAACTTCATTCTTTCATTTGTTCTTTCTTCTAAACATTTAGTTTAATTGCTAAAGGATTGGCTGGCAGCATGGTATTTTGGATGAGATCCAAACCTGGGTAATGTGGCTAACCTTCTACCCACCCACTTCCTGGATCCAATTAGGATCACTCTCCTGCTGCCCTCTGGCCATGCTGTATCACAGTGAGCAGAGTTTTTAAATAACCTCTCACTGTACGGGACCTAGTTGCTGATTAGGAGTCAGAGAACTGTCATGCAATAAAGGGGGCCGTGTGATTTCTTTTTTCAGAGTCTCGTTAACCAGTGTGTGGGATCAGAAACACAGTTTGTGACTGGTCAGTGAGTTTAACTTCAGTGTTAACCACCAGTATGGGGAGCATCTGCTCTCCCTTTTTCAGCCTGCTCTGACCTTGGCATTTTCAGTGAGGACTGCCCCAGGCACACTAGGTCACACTAAGCACTGAAGATAAATTAACAGAATGTTTTTGATGATCAAGATGTATGAAATCAACTGAACTCCTTTGTTTTCTTTCATCTGAGCGGAGTTTCTGGTTTTCCAACGTGATATGATCTCCCAGCTGGAACAAGGGGAAGAGCCATGGGTCCCAGAGCTCCAGGGTTCAGAGGAAAGAGAGATCCTGAGATCTCCCCGCACAGATGAGGAAACATTAAACCAACTCAGAATCTGTAAGTGCCTGAAGGAAACATCTAGGATGCCCTACAAAGCTCTTGGGAAGTCTCTCAGTTCATTATTGTCCATAGCAGGGGTCGCATCCGCAGGGTAAATATAGCTCAAGGCTTCCTATAGATGCTAGCAGACACCGGGCAGTAGCTTTCTCCCTTCCCCCTGTGAAGTTGGATGGGATGTGAAGGCTGAATTGATCCCCTCCTCTCTCCTGTTGGGGGGAGCTGAGTTCCTGATTTTTATTTGTCCTCTCTCCAGCACTTGTTTTGGTTTGGCCTTCCCCTTTCCATCCCTGTTTGAGGTTTCTGTCTCTATCACAGCAGGTGATGCAATGACGTGTGAGGTTCAGCACAGACCAGAAAAAGAGCAGGGAAACCAGCCAGGGGAGAAAATGGATAAATTTATTTCCTGTCAGGGAACTCAGAAGGGCCTTAAGGAAACCAGAATACAGCAGGAAATCTGCAGGGAAAAGCAAAAAAAATACATGTGCTGAGTGTGGGAAAAACTTCACTTACAGATCAGGCCTTTCTCAACATCAGAGAATCCACACAGGGGAGAGGCCCTGTGAATGCAATGAGTGCGGGAAAACTTTCAGTCGCAGCTCGCACCTTATTGGGCATCAGAGAATCCACACAGGGAAGAGATCCTATCATAGAATCCTAGCTTATAAGGGTTGGAAAGGACCTCAAAAGATCATCTAGTCCAACCCCCTGCTCAAAGCAGGACCAATTCCCAAATGGTTCCCTCAAGGATTGAACTTACAACCCTGGGTTTAGTAGGCCAATGCTCAAACCACTGAGCTATCCTCTCCCTCCTGAATGCAGTGAGTGCGGGAAAACTTTCAGTCGCAGCTCACACCTTATTCGGCATCAGAGAATCCACACACAGGAGGGGTCCTATGAATGCAGTGAGTGCGGGAAAACCTTCAATCGCAGCTCTCACCTTATTCAGCATCAGAGAATCCACACGAGCAAGAAGCCCCGCGAATGCCGTCAGCAGGCCTGCACAACTCGTAAAGTGGTGATGTAGAGAAATCTCTGTATTAACTATCTCTATAAATCTTTATAACGTTGCATTGTGTTATTTTGTATTAAGTATCTTTATCTTTATGACATTGCATCCGGCATGATGTTATTTTGTAATTCATATGACTTGGCATTGTGCCTCTCTATTTTCATACAACTTTGTATTAGATCCCTATATAGAGAATTGGTAGAAAACTTTGTATCAAATGTTATAGCCCCTAAGGATAGTATAGTTAAAGTAAAAGAAAACATGTGCCTTTTTGCTAGAAGTAGAATAAGATCTTCCCCCGCACTCTGTAATCAATTGCTCTATTGACTGAATGAGGTGTGAATGAGTGAGGCTTGGAAGACACCCACCTCCAGACAGCTACAACAGTTGAAGAGGGAATGGGAGCCAGAGCAAAGGACAATACAACTTGTCAAGTGGGCCCAATAAAGAAGAGCAGACATATTGATGGCCTGTCATAAACAGATAGCTAAGGGTTAATGTCTCTTTCACCTGAAGCACCTGACCAGAGGACCAATCAGGAAACCGGATTTTTTTCAACTCTGGGTGGAGGGAAGTTTGTGTCTGAGTCTTTGTTTTCTGTCTGCCTGCTTTCTCTGAGCTTTGGAGAAGTAGTTTCTACTTTCTAGTCTTCTGTTTCTAAGTGTAAGGACAAAGAGATCAGCTAGTAAGTTATATGGTTTCTTTTCTTTGATATTTGCATGAATATAAGTGCTGGAGTGCTTTGATTTGTATTCTTTTTGAATAAGGCTGTTTATTCAATATTCTTTTAAGCAATTGACCCTGTATTGTGTCATCTTAATACAGAGAGACCATTTGTATGTATTTTTCCTTTCTTTTTTATATAAAGCTTTCGTTTAAGACCTGTTGAAGTTTTCTTTACTGGGAAATTTCAGGGAAATTGAGTCTGTACTCACCAGGGAATTGGTGGGAGGAAGAAAGCAAGGGAGATCTGTGTGTTGGATTTGCTAGCCTGATTTTGCATTCCCTCTGGGGGAATAGGAAAGTACTTTTGTTTCCAGGACTGGGAACAGAGAGGGGGGAAGGGAAAAAGGATTATTTCCCTTTGTTGTGAGACTCAAGGGATTTGGGTCTTGGGGTCCCCAGGGAAGGTTTTTCAGGGGGACCAGAGTGCCCCAAAACACTCTAATTTTTTGGGTGGTGGCAGCAAGTACCAGGTCCAAGCTGGTAACTAAGCTTGGAGGTTTTCATGCTAACCCCCATATTTTGGACGCTAAGGTCCAAATCTGGGACTAAGGTTATGATAGAAGCTAGCACCTTCTTTAGAAAACACCCTCTTTGAGCAGCATTGGGACAACACCCAGAGAAAAGCAGCACAAAGACCAACGGACGCAGACCCAGATTTTGAATCTGGTCTAGATTTGCATAAGAGGGAAGCTGCTATAAATGCGAGGTGTCTTGCAGAAGGACCCCGGATCTCGTCTTGTCACCATCGGACCATTGATTTGGATCGGTAGAAGCCCGGCTCCACCCCTCCCCCATCTAACTCACCTGGCCAGTGCAGTTAAGGGGAGCAACTAGTTGGTAACAACAGCAAGACGGAGTGTGTTTATGTCTGTGTGTGTGCGTGAATGCATGACTGTGATATATATCTCATGTGCATATCATAGAGTATTAATTGATACCTGTATTACTAATAAATGTGGCATTTTGCCTTAATCCCCCTGAAAAGTTCCTGTACAGTACTTTGAGTAAAACAGCGAGGGCCACAATGCTCCAAAGAAAACAGCTGAGGACCGAAACCCCCCGGCCCTGCGGAAACACCCCCCACTCAGGACCTCCCAGCCTGGTGGAAACACCCCGCCCAGTCTTGCAGAAACAAATCCTCCTTCCCCAGCGCCGCCCCACCAAAACAGCTGTGGGTCAAAAAGGAAGGTTGGTGGTGGGGAGGTGTTACTTGATGTTAAATCAACCAGGGACTCCCAGCCAAAGAGGTGGCTGGGAGCTCTCAGGGTCAAATTAAAGGGCCTGGGGCTCTGACGACTGGGGGAACCCGGAGCTTTTCAGGGCTGGGGCAGGGATTTAAAGGTCCCAGAGCTCCTGCTGCTGAGGGGAGCCTGAGCCCTTGAAATCCCAGCCTCACTCCATCCCCTGGAGCTGCCGCCGAGGATTCAAAGGGCTCTGTGCTGCCTGCAGCCACAGGGATCCCTGAGCCCTTTAAATCTCAGCTGCTGCCGGGATTCAAAGGGCTCTGGGCTGCCCGTGGCGGTGGGGAGCCCTGAGACCTTTAAACCTCAGCTGCGGCCGGGAATCTCTGCGAGCAGCCCAGAGCCCTTTGAATCCCGGCCGTGGCTGGCAGGCCGGCTTTAGGAAGTGCGGGGCCCCGCAGGGATGACTGGGGAAAAAAAAGCCTTTCAGTTCTTAACAACCGGTTCCCTATAAAAAGTTCTGCCACAGTATGTATTTTTTGTACCAGTAGGGTTACCATACGTCCGTATTTTCCTCCCAGATGGCGATTTAAGAACCAAAAAGCCTGACATGTCCGGGAAAGTACAGATGTATGTTAACCCTACCTAAAAGTTCTTTTTTAAAAAGATGGGTCTGAACTAGAAATGAGCTCTGCCACTCCCTTAGGGTGTGCTAGGGTGCACATGTGTGGGTCCCAGCTGCTCCCTGCCCATCTCATTGAAGCAGGTGTGCAGGGTTACTTCCCTCGGAACTGCAGGGCACCAGTGAACATGGGGCTGGCTGGAGGTGGGGGAGGGGGAGGATGCGAGAGGTAGGGTCTGGCTGCAGGCTGGGCAAGGGGTGTGGGGCAGGCTGGAGACAAGAGGTGTGGGGTGGGCTGGCTGGCTTCAGGCAGGGCCACAGGGAGGGTGCGGCATGGGTTGGCAGGGCTGGAGACAAAGGAGTGCGGGACTGGCTGGCTTCAGGCAGCGGGGTGTGGCAGGGGTTGGCTGGAGACGGGTTGGTGCAGGGCTGAAGGCAAGGCAGGGGGTACGGGGTTGGCTGGAGACAGGGCAGGGGGTGCAGAGCTGGTGCGGGCAGGGCAGGCAGTATGGCAGGGGTTGGCTGGAGACAGGGCAGGGGGTGCAGGGCTGGTGCGGGCAGGGCAGGCAGTGTGGCAGAGGCTGGCTGGAGACAGGGAAGGGGGTGCAGGGCTGGCTGGAGACAGGGGTTGGTGCAGGGCTGAAGGCAAGGCAGGGGGTGTGGGGCTGGCTGGAGATGGGCAGGCTGCAGGCAGGAACTGGTGCAAGCAGGGCAGGACGTGCGGGGCTGGTGTGGGCAGGGGGTGCAGCAGGGGCTGGCTGGGGACGGGCTGGCTGCAGGCAGCGCAGGGGGTGCAGGTACAGGGGGTACAGCCCATCCTCTATGGTGAGTGCCTCCTTCTCCTCCTCCTCCTTCCCCCTCTCCCACTAGGGTAGCAGCAGCAGCCTGGGGCTTGGGGGCTATTTCAAGGGCCCGGGGCGCCCCTGCTTCCACTGCCCCAGCTCTGTAAATAGCCGCGGGAACCCTGGAGAAGCGGCGGGGCTCCAGTGGCTATTTAAAGGGCCGGGGAGGTAGGAGCAATGGGAGTCCTAGACTTTTTAAATAGCCCCCAGAGCCCCGCAGCCATACCCCAGGGCTCCAGCAGCAGGGCTCTAGTGGCAATTTAAAGGGCCTGGGCTTCCAGCCCCTGCTGGGAGCCCCAGGCCTTTTAAATTGCCCCCTGGGGAAACTGGGCCACCCTGGTACAGCGCACTGGCTTTTGCTGGTACTGGGGCTTGGGTGCGGGGTCCTCTTAGGAGCGAGGCCGATTCAAGGGAATTGGTTAAATTGGCCTAAAGCCGGCCCTGGTGGCTGGGATTTAAAGAGCTCTGAGCTCCCCGCCCGCCTGCCCAGAGCCCTATAAATCCTGGCCGCGGCTGAGATTTAAAGAGCTCTGGGCTCCCTGCGGCTGCCGGCAGCTCAGAACCTTTTGAATCCCGGCCGCGGCTGAACTTTAAAGGGGTTTGGATTCCCCGCGGCTACGGGCAGCCCAGAGCCCTTTGATTCCCGGCTGCGGGACGCACAGTGAGACTTCACGGGCTGCACGTTGCCCGGTGGGCCTTATGTTGTGCAGGCCTGGCATGGAGGGGCAAAATAGGTAAGAAATTTCCGTGGCCTGTCACTAGCAAATAGTAGCCACCATGGATCCTGCCAGAGGTGGCTACATCTTAGCACTGTGGGAAGCAACCCTTCACAGAGACCATTTGTCTTGTGGTTTGGGATACTTCTCAAGACATGCTGCACTCAGAGTGACCCCCTCATCCTGTGCCAGCTGGAGAAAAGAAAAGGGGCCAGCCAACTCTCCCACTACCAGCTGCGAACCACTGATCCCCAAACAGGGGGAGGCCTCCGGCTTTGATGTGTATTAAATATCAGGCTGGTCTCTTTCTTTAGCTAAAAGAGGGAACAAATGATCCTCAAAGGAGAGGGGAAAGACAATCACTGGGAAATATAATCCCCTGCAACATCCAGAATGGAGAGCGACTCAGGGCAACAGGTTCCCCCGAAGGAAGAAGTTTTTGGGATTTAGAAACATAAGGAACAGCACAAAACTTGAGAGGATTGTTAATTGACATTTGATAATGACACAGAGGGAAAACCTGAGCTTTCAGATCAGTGTTCAGAAATGAAAGACAAAGGGTGGAAATCAGAGATTTTGGATCCATTTTGCAAATTATAGAGAGGAAAGTGGAAAATCAGAGGGATTTTATATCAGTTGTTGATAGGAGGTAAAATCTGAGTGTTTCACATGAATACTTGATAAATGAATAAAGAGGAAATGGGCAACATTTGCAAACATTTTGTGTTCAATAATCTGAGAAAAGGTGTAAATCTGAGATTTTCTTATTATTTTATAATTAGAGACAGGAAAATCTCAGGGCATATTCAATTAGAAATAGACAACTAGAGAGAAGTGGGGCAAATGTTTAGGTTATTTTATTTGAATCTTTGAGATTTGCAAAGAAATTGTGTCACAAACTGCATATTTGATAACATGAGAGGAAAACACCAAGATCTGAGGGGAGAGAGTCACTTTCCTGTCAGGGCCCAGTGCTCCCTCCTCCTCCCCCTCCGGGGTCTCTCACTCACTGGGGGCTCCAGGCGGGGCTGGTGCGGTCAGAGCCTGGGGCTGCCTAGGGGGCAGGTCCCAGCTGGAGAAAGCCCCTCCCCCCCCGACCAGGATAGGAATGTGCTACTGGTAGCAGCCTGGGGCTGGACCCTCTCTATGGGGGACACTTGCTCCCCCCTCCCCTTCCTGGCCCTTCCCACGCCCTGTTGCCAGCAGAGAGTGGCCCCCCCAGCCCAGCCCAGAGGTGTCCCTGTCTCAGGCCCCCCCCAGCCTCTGCCCAGTTCAGAAAGCACTCGGGGGAACCATTTCCCACCTACACAAGGACAAATCACTGCAGGTGAAAATGGGGGGAAACACCCCAAACCTGAGATCTGAACTGGCCATTGGCAAAGGGGAGAGAAAATGGGGCACAATGGGGGGAGGGGAACAGGGAACTTCTCAGGGGTTTGAGGGAAGGGGGTGTCAGCCTGGATGTTGCTTGTTGCTCTCTAGGGAGAAAGGGGGCAGGACAGGAGAGGAGGGGGGTCTCCACGGAGGGGGCAGTGGTAATTCCGAGGGGATCTCAGCCCTCCCTTTTTCTCCCCGCTCCTCAGGGGTCACCTGCTCTTCTCCCCTCGCCCCCCGGCCATGTCCCGGCTGCACAGACATTTTCCATCCATCCCTTTCCCAGGTCTCCGCCCTCCGCAGCCCCTGCCCGACCCCACGCAGGGGCTGCTAGGTGTAATGCATGTTCAGTAGGGATTTCTCCCCTACTAATGCTGGGGTGTCCTTCTCCTATAGGTTAGTCTACTAATGATCTCATCTTGGTGCCATGTGTGTCAGTTCATTGCCATGGCACTCGTGTGCTTAGACATCTGAGGATGCTCTATAGAAAAGCTCCTTGAGTGAGGTGATCCACAGGGAGTAGCTCAAAGCTCCAAAGTGCCTGGCCAGGGGCAGGACATTGGCACAGCAAGGGCGGGGTGTGGCAGTGACATCACAAAGGCCTTTTGCAGGACCTCACACTATTGGTCAAAGACTATTGGTGAGCAGGTGGTGACCTCACAGAGAGATCCTGACATCAGTCAGGGGCCAGGGGCTAGGGAAACCTCAGAGACCCCTGTGGCTTTGCTTCAGCAAGTCTCCTTCTCCAGGTCTCTGTCTGAGGACTGAGAGAGTATTCGGGTTCACGGACGTGAGTGCCAGGAGAAACCTCTTTCCAGTTTTCTCCTTCCCTTGTAGTGATTTTACTAGAAAACAGCCGTCCCTCTTTAGAAGGTAAGAGCCTCCTGGAGGTGTGAAACCTGTTCAGTCTGATCCATCTGGTGAGAGTTGAATTCTAGGCATGGAAAACATGAGCTTAAGGAGGCAGAATTTTATTCCGTACCTGGGATTTTGTCCCTTAGAATCATGGGGACATTAGGGTTTGTCCTTTGTGTTTCACCTTTTCCTCCATCCACCTGTCCCTCCCTCCTTTCTCTTCATCTCTTCTTTTGTCCTTTCTCCTGTTCCCCTCCCAACACCAGGACGAGTGTGTGCGTGTGTGTTGCGGGGGAGTGCTCTGCAGCTCTCACTGTGGGAGTTCCACCCAAAAATGTGAGGCTGAAATAGTGCTCAGGCAGTCAGGGCTGGATTAACCTTTTGTTGGCCCTGGCACCAAACATATTTGTGGGCCCCAATATAGTCACTGTGGGCTCCGAGTGTGGGCCTGGTGGGGCAGTGCCATTGGTGCCTTCGTATACCCGGTACTGAACCTCAGAGACATTTTTCATTTTGATCACACACCTCTCCATGACTATATGCATTGCCATACACAGCTCCCTCAGCCCGCGGGTTTTCTTATTGAGCTGTACACCCATGTGGGTTTACCAGTGTCCACAGTGAGCAGAACTTTCATAGTGACCAAGGAAACTCCCCACAGATTTATCTCTTTTCTCATTCAGACCTTCTCTAGCCATGTCTCCAGTACCCCCCCATGTCACCAGTCACTGCATGTGGTCCTAGTCTCAGCTCAAAGTCCTAAAGCCAGCAGACACCTGATCAGTTCTGACAGATCCCTCCCTCAGCCCCCATCCTGCCATGTGAGCAAGCCACCTGCAAACACCATTTCCCCAAAGTGAGGACTTAGCCCTTGGGAATCTGAAGACACCAGCGTCTCTCCCTCTGCTCCCATCTACGTGCTAGTCTGCTACCTGGTCACCACCACCTCTCCCCATACTTGTTTCCTTTCTACTTTGGACATGCTCCCAACCAGCTGGAAGCTCCCTCTGCAAGCCTGACCTGCTCCCGCCTTCCCTGCTCCCCCGACATTCCTTTCCTACTGGTGACCTCTGTTCCTTGAGGTTAACTCCAGTGTCTTTAGGTGCTCTAGCTTTATGGCCCCAGGAGTCATAGAGCCACTTGTAGTTTCTCTAGCTACAGCCATGGGGCAACTGCCAGAGGCCAGCCTTAGACAGCTGCAGCTACTAGCCGCAGGAGCGGAGGCAATGCCAAGGCTGAGCATGCTTGAACCTTGCAAGGGCAGCACTAGGGACTCTAAATCCTCAGCACTGGCCCTAGGCAGCTGCAGGCTCTGGAGTTAGACACTTTCCTCCTCTAGGTTCCTGCATGGTTACAGAACTGCAGTAAAGTGGAACAATTATCAGCTTCTGTGATTGGAAGATGTCTGGATCCATCTAATAAGACCGTCCTACATAAATGAGGAAAGTTGAGGTGCCTTTATTATTCTTTTGTTCCATTCTTTGTTTCTATGGGGAATTTGCCAGTGCAATATCACTGTCTTCCTTTTAAACAAACAAAACTAAAAAAAAAAGTGTAATGGCTGTTGAAAATAGCAATTCCAGCCCTCGTTAGCACTGTGAAGACCCCATCGTTTGTTGCTCAATTTTCTCCTACTTTTTCTACAGTAAATGACAGTGGATCAGCATATTTGATTTGGGAGAAATGAAGTAACAGCTGCCCAAATTGAGCTAGAGCACTCCTGATTTTGAGGTGTTCAGATCTGGAAGGCAGGGGCTAGATTCCCTTTATGAATATTAGATACATCTGGAAAGGAAAAGTCAATTTCTATTTTCATGGCTCAGAAGTGGAAATCCTCCTGTCCTGTATCTGAAGCTGTCCAGGTCCAGTAGAGCCTCCCCTTCCTTACTTACCATTTTACCTTCTGGTGGGATCCACATACCTCCCTTGCCCAGCTTCAGATAGAGAGGGGCCCTGTCCAGTTAGTCCACCCAGTTCCATCTTTGGGGGCTGCCAGGCGAGGTCACACCAGCATCCCTAAGCCTGTCTGGGGAAGTCTTCTGAGGGTGCTACCTGGGCCAAAGCCTTCTACTCCCTGGTCACACCTCTTCCCTATTCATAGGTGGCACCCCCTTCTAGCAGCCAGCCAGCCCCCCAGCCCCAGCAAGCTGCAGCACATGGAGTCTCACAGCTTCCCCCCTCCCTTTCCTGTTGCTCTGGGGATTACTGTGATGGAGTGGGGACTGTCTGTGTGGGGACTGGGAGAGCAGCGGGTGACTTTAGGTGAGGGACAGGACCTAAGCCTGTAACTTTAACTAGGCAGCGGGGAGGGGGTCAGCACCTTTGCCCAGGAAGCTGAATAAAGGAAGGGGCTGGCTGGAGGGAGTTAGTTCAGTTTTGGTTTGGAGCCGGGTTGTTGGAATTCAGGGAATCCCAAACTGGGAACTAAGCTTCCTGAACCCCCAGAAGGACTCGATTGAGGGGTCCTGGTTGTGCTCCTTGCTTTCAAAGACTGTTGGTATGCAAATTTTAACAACAATTTTTGCAATTAACAATTTGACCAATAAAGTTTCTTTTCCTTACTTAAGGAAATGCATTAGACTTTAGTATATCACATTCTCCTGATTTATCTAAACACTTTGTATTCCAAGTTGAACAAAACAAGTATCTGCATTTTAATTTAACCTTTTTGTTTGATTTTAAACTAGATTATTTTATAAAAATATTAAACACAAAAATTCCGGCCACAAGACAAACACCACAAGACAGAACATAGAACACAAAACATAATTTCTATTGTGCCAGTAAATGCATGGTACGTTGAATGCTGTTTAGCTGGCATCAGTTTTCTCTGATTATCTGAAAGACAAAAAAACAGAGGTCTACCCCTTCTGGGCAGACAATCATTGCTTAAAATAGACAAATACCCTTGTTGATTTCAGGAAAAACAGAGGAATTATCCCATATTTTATGTGTTTCATAGGCAGCCCAGGTTTCAGTGGCCCCTACCTTATCAGTTAGATAATTTGCATGAATACAGATGCTTTCTGGCTTGCTTTTTACTTTTAACTCTTGCTTTCAAACACTGAAAGAAAACATCACTACTTATAGTGCCCTTACAGCCTAATAAAATTTCAATTACATAGCACTATATACATTCTTCAGCTAATTTAACTAAATTCTAAATGATTGCAATTAACAATTTCTTTGCCTCAATTTATTTACAAACATTTCAAAGACACCAAGAACTTTCCTCTTTAGCATTTTTACAAAGTTCAACTGCTGTTTCCTCCAGCAACTACAGAGTTAACTTCTCACTCTCCCTTAAATCACTTGCTTGTCTCCCAACAGCCACTTTTATCAACTCAAATCACCATTCCAAGTAAGTTCTGGGTATTTGAAATCCCCATGCTTACACTTACTTACTCCTTCCTTCCACTACACCCTTGAAGTTTTCCAACCTGTTTTCCAATCTCTCTGTCTGTTGCTTGCCCGCCTGGGCCCGATCCTGCTTTTCTCACTGAACCGTCCCTTCCATAGGCACCAACTTCTTCCACTACCAGTTTAGCTAGGAGGGTGGGCTTCTCAACTAGCCACCCACCCCTCCTGGTCTCTTCCCTTAAACATTCTTACTCACAAGACTACCCGAGTCCTCCTTCATGAGGCTTGCCACCTAGACGAAGACACATGGCCCATTGGGCAAAGGCCATTTACTTAACATATAATTTGAAGGACTACTCTTAGAGGGTTTACCCAGAGACTCATTCATCTGTTTGACACTTAAACAGAAAAGAGAATTACACAGAGAGCAGAGGGAATTACAGTCTAAGCCAGACTTTCCCACTTCTATACACTGACCGCTACAGGGGACAGGACAGAAGGATCTCAATTTAACCTCAGAGCTGTCTCGCACACATGGCTTCCACTCCGAGGAATTACGAACAAGAGGTTCAGTTCCACCCGCACTCCTAACACCCAAATGAACAGAGAAAAAAAACAACAACAGTAACTGGTTAAATAGAACAGAACCAGAACCAGATAGTGTTTCCTTATCCTATTAGGACTCACTTTTACTCATGCAGTTCTCAGCATATAACACCAACAGTACCAAGCAAAGCAAACACAAAATAACAAGGGTAAAACAAATAGATGGTGTAAATTCTGCAGGGCTCCCCCCTTCTTAATTGCTCACCAAACTGTGACAAATTTCTGTTACCAATCTATCCCTCATGTCAGATGATCAGGCTGACACTACAGGATCGTTGGGGGAAGATAAAGAAAACACACCATATAACTGAATTTTAAAGCTTCATTAATAAAATAATAAAACAACAACGGAGAGTGTTGGGAATGCTCCCACATCACTCAGGAAAATATTAATGCCCCAAGCCCGAAGCTCCTTTCATACTTACACACGTACGTCCAGACTGGCCACTTCTGTGTATAATGTTCAGAGGAGGGGGAGAGGTGGAAGGGAGATTATCCTGTATACAGCTTGTCCAGAATTTCCAACATGCTTCTGCTCTTGGGAGGGCTGTTCTTTTACACCCTGGAATCTCCTGCGGCGTCTCTTTCAGAGATTCCAGTCCAGGTCAGCTGCCTGTGGCTTCTTTGGTGTCACCAAGCCACACCGACTCCAGGGTCACAAAGGCACACTGTTGGATCTTACTGGACAGTTAAGCTTTGCAAATGTAATTTCAGTTCTGTAACTTGTATTTCCTTTGCTTCGCCTCTGTCTATATTTTTTCCTTCACAGCCAGCTGGGGCCGAAAGCAGCCCCTCCCTGCACCAAGCACAGTCCGCGCCGATTCCTGACCCTGAACGCAGAGCACCCCCCTCCTTCCATCCCGGGGCCAAGATGATTTTTAAATTAACCCGTTCCTTATGTCTTTTTCTTTCTTTTTCTCTTTCCCATTAAACATTCTAGTAGCAATGCTAACTACTTCAGACAAACTTTTCCCTTGCGTACCATCTGGATGCTTTCTAAATCTTTTTGCAATATCCTTTGCACATTGTGACATGAAAACCATTTTAACCATCTCCTTTCCATGATCAGTTTCAGGATTTAAATTCCCATGCTTTTTAACTTCACAAATCAGTCGAGCACAAAAGTCAGAGAGGTGCTTATCTGGATGCTGAACACAAGCACTCACCTTGCTCCAATTTGGAGTAGCCTCCCCTGCATCTCTAATGCCATTCAAAACAGCTTTTAAAAATCCATCCAACTTTGTCTTTTGAGCTGGATTATTGGGATTCCAGTTAGGGTCAGTAATTAGCCAAGGTGCATTCAAATGAGCTGCAGATTTTTCTTTTACTTTTTGTCTTTCATCTTCTGTCATGAGAGTATCTAATAACTGATTTACATTTGCCCAAGTGGGCACATGAGTGAAAAAGATTGTGCAGAACATTCTTTCCACTGCCTCAGGATTGTCTCATAAGTGAGGCATAGTGCACAGCCAGTTAAACAAATTTGAAGTTGCAAACAGGGTATGGGTAAAACCATTTCATGTTCCCCAGCAACCAGTAGAACCAGATAAGTTCTCAATGAGGCTTGTAATATCAGAGGTGTCTCAGAAACATTCTCTCTCATGGAGTTAAGTAACCTAGTGGGGGTCCACAAGGGCAAGGACAAGGGCTGCTGTAATATTGGGGGTGTTTGAAAAGCAGTCCCTGACCAAGTTTGCAAAAGGCTGGCTGGAGGCTGCACAGAGGGGGTGAGGCTGCCTGATTCCTCTGAAGATGAGGGAACATCACTCTGAGCTCCCCCTTGATTCTCCTCTGTCCCTGAACTGTCCCTAACCTGCTTTTGAATCCTTGCACTCCATCAGACGGGGAAGAACAGGAACAAAATTGTCCTCCTCCCGGTGCGGCTCTGGTGCATATGGTGGGTGATTTTTTTACAAGAGCTCTCCATACAAACAGCTTCAAAAGCTACCCATCCCTCCATGGGTTTATAATTATACCATACAAACAAGTAATCCATTTGTCTCGGCCTAAGATCAACCAAAATATCCCTTAAGGAGTTCCTCCTATCTGTGGAAAAGGTTTCACCCACCGGCCAGTCTCTAGTTGGGGACAAATGAAAGGTAAATGATGGCCATTGGATCCAACACAGATTTCTCATCTTAAATTTAACTAGATCAGCTGTCTCAGAAATCTCTTTCCAATCTCTAAGTATCAGAGACAACGGGGCATCCCCCGGGCACTTACTGCCAACTTGTCTCATTTAATGAAGGGACTCTAACCCCTCTTCATGAAGGGACTCTAACCCCTCCTCCCCGGGTCGAGGTAAAGGGACTCTAACCCCCACCTCCCCACGTCGAGCGCTCGCTTACCTCTCCAGGGACTTGAACACCTGGACTGAGACTCAAACCCAGGCTGGGACTCTAACCCAGACAACTTGGATCCTGTGCAAACCTGGACTGGGACTCTAACCCAGACCTAAGTAGTCAGGGACCCTAACCCCGACAACCTGGACCCTACTCAATGGGTAGGTGGACGTTGCTGGATTTCCAAGAGTTTCAGCTGGTTCACAGAACACGCCTTATCGCCAACGCAGAGATCAGATCACCAGGCAAGGCTCCTCTAAACTGGAGGATGCGCGCTGCTTTGCCTCAGGGTCCGATCCCCCGCCGGAGAGTCAGGCGGGTCCCGGCGGAGTCGCCAAAGATGTCAGGGACTCTATCCCAGACGGCAAAGTTCGTTGTCTGACCGCGAGAGAGACAGGCAACACCAGCAAGGTCCGATCAAAAGCTCTTTATTGACAAGTGCACGCATCAATAGAGAGCAGCTCGTCTCCAGAGAGAACCAGCCTGCTCTTTACATCTTAGTATAAGCCTATATAGACAGTTCCGTCGCGTCATAAATTATTCACTGGAGCAACCCACCCCCTTCTTCTAACAACTAGAAACTAGACACCTTTAGTATACATGCATGCCTAAAGTTAGAAATGTAGGGGAGTTAAAAACAAACAAAGAACAAAACCAGGGAGCGAAAACAAGGAGGCTGGGAAACTAGGACTCTTATCAGTTCTTCGAAGGAGCTGCCCGAACACAGCACATCTGGTACTATGCCAGGAATGCAGCTTCTCTCTTATCTCACTTTTTCCCAGCGCTTGTGAGACATGCTGCTGCTTCTCAGTGTTTTCCACTCAGGGATTACCCACAAACCTCTGTTAGCCTGACTTTGGTCAGGTTGGCATACCTGGTTTTGTCTGCTATATCTTTATTCAGGCCTAACAATTATAATGTCACAGTCTCGGTGAATTGACTGCTGCAGCTCCCCGTAGACTCTGCCTGCGCCTCTCACCGAGCTGGAGTACAGCAGGCGAGGGGAGAGCACTCAATGTATTGCATCTACACTAGACGCGATATATCAACCCCCGCTGGATCGATCGCTGCCCACCGATTCGGCAGGTGGTATAGACATACCCCGAGTATCTGGTGATCGGAGCTGGACCCCCGAGGGGGACACATTGAAGGAACTCAGGGGTTAAGGTGCCTCTATTGTCAACTGTCAGGGCTGCTGTGGCTCAGAGGAGGGTGCTTGACTGCCTGGCAGGCTTAGGCGCCGCAAGCCTTGGAGGTGGGAGAAGTGAAGCGGCCACGGCGTGCTCGGGGTGTTCGTGCTAGGAGCAGGGGTGAGCTCGGGCGAGGGGGGTGCCGCAGGGCAGAGCAGGAGAGTTGCCACAAGAGGGGAGCCTCAGGGTGGAGGGGGGAGCTGCCACGGGTGGGGCGCCTCAGGGCAGGGGTGCGGGGGGGGAGGGTGCAAGGTGGAAGTTTCGCCTAGGGCATGAAACTTCCTTGCACCGGCCCTGCCCGCAGCCAGCCCTGCACCCCCTGCCCTGCCCTGCCGGCAGTCAGCCTCTGTCTCCAGCCAGCCCTGCACCTTCTGCTTTGCCTGCACCAGCCGCATCCTCCCTGCCCTGTCTCCAGCCAACCCCTGATGCACCCCCCTGCCTGAAGCCAGCCAGCCACGCAGCCCTTGCCCTGCCTGAAGCCAGACCCTACCTCCAGCCAACCCCACATCCACTGGTGCCCTGCACTTCCCAGGGCAGTAACCCTGCACATCTGCTTCAATGAGGGGGGCAGGGAGCAGCTGGGACCCACACATGTGCACACCCTAGGGTGACCAGACAGCAAGTGTGAAAAATCGGGACGGCGTGGGGGGTAATAGGATCCTAGATAAGACCCCAAAATTCGGACTGTCCCTATAAAATTGGGACATCTGGTCACCACAGCACACCCCCAGGACTCCTGAGTTCCATTGCTGGGTTTCCTATTGGTTCCTCTGCTGGTTGTTTTCCTTTTTCTGGGGACTTTGGGCAAGTTGCTCCCCACTCTCGGGCTCTGTCCCCAGCAGTCAAATGGGGATTTCATACCTTCCCGCTATTGGAAAGTGCTGGGAGAATCCCCCAGCAAAAGCTGCTCTGACAGTGCTAAGCAGCATCTGACCATTTAAGCTCGGAGCTCACTGCCCAGGAGGAGTGCTTGGCTCTGGGGTTTTACTTCAGCCCAGTGTAGAGAGAGAGCCCTAACCATGGAGTTTGGCTCAAGAAGACCAAGTCTCCAATTTGTTAAGGGTGTTTTGAATTTCAATCCTGTGCTCCAAAGTGCTTGGTGTCAGTTGTAAACTTTAGGAGCATGCTCTCCACTCCATTTTCCAAATCATTCATGAAAATATAGAATAGTACCTGACACCGGACTGATCCCTGCCAGACCCACTAGATTCACCCTCCCCGTTGGGCAGCTAAACATGGAGAAGGGCTCCTGGAGTCTTGGCTTTCAACCAGCTCTGCACCCACATTACACTGATTGCAGCTGGACTACATTTCCCTCGTTTGCTTCTGAGAATGTCCTATGGGACTGTGTCGAAAAGCCTTAGTAACACCAAGCTAGATCCCATCTATTGTTTACTCACCTCTACCAGGCCCAGAACCCTGCCAAAGAAGGAAAGAGGATTGGTTTGGAATGATTTGTTCTTGACAATTCCACGCTCACTAGTCATAAGAACCAAATCATCCTGTAGGTGCTGCTGACAAACTGAGTGTTTAAGAATGTATTGCAGGATCTCTCCAGCTATGGCAGTCAGGCTAGCTAGTCTGTAAGTCCCAGAGGTCTTTTTGTTCCCCTTTGAAAGATAGGTCCTGTCTTGTTCATGGATGGGAAGATGTTCTTTTTCAGGGGTCTCAGACGAGAACTGGGGCACAACACCTGGTTTGTTAAGGCCACAAAAACGGAGGCAGGAACCTCTTCTCTGCTGCTGGCAAAGAACCACAGGTACCTAAAAGATAGGGACTCACATCTTTGAATGGGCTTTAAAAAGGCAGTGGTTAATAAGTTTGGCCCCGATCATTTCTTGTTTCCACAGACTAGACATTTTAGCAAACTTTAGAATTCCTTGGTGCTAAACACTGTGAAACTCCCCTTTCTCCTTCACAGAGGGCTTTAATACCCCTTATCTCACTTGGGCTCTAAACTGCCCATAGTTCGAGAACTGTTCCTGTTCCGATTGGACAGATGGGAGAAGGGAAGTGACCTACCCAAGGCCTACACAACAAGGCGATGGCAGAGCCAGAAAGAGAAGCAACCAGTTCTGACTCCTGTTCTAACAGATGAAAACACCCCAGAGCCCAGGAATCGAGATGGTGGGAAAATTTCATTCAAACCGTTTCTGTCCGAAAATCCCATTTAGACTAAACCAGTTTGTTTCTCAAAATCATAACAAGTGGGATGAAAGATCTTTGCAAAAATATTTTGTTGCAAAACAAAAGCATCTCCTCTTTGTCAGAGTGTGTTAAATTGTCTCCTCGCACACAAAGAGGAGACACTTACATCTCAACCATTAGATAAGATGCTTCAATCTGAGCTAAGTCGTTGCTACTATTAACAATTTCAAAATAAAAAAATACAAATAAAATAGACGATTTCAGCTAATCTATTATGTCATAATCTGGGAAACTTCATATTATGCACTACTTCTAGTGACACTCCCAAATGGATCCGCATCCTTCACCCACCATGAGGTAGGTAAGAGCGGATCATTATTATCCCTACTTGAAAGAGGGAGAAACTCAGGCTGAGAAAGGAGAATTGACTTGTCTTAGGTCACACAGCCCGTCAGAGGCAGTGTTGGGAATAGGACCGAAGAGCCCTGATTTTCAAACAAACCATCGGATCTTGAATTTCAGACATTGAATGACCTGAATACTGTGCTCTCAGATGAGCCCCAGACCAACAACAATGACAGTAATTATTCAGCAAGTATTTGAGGAGAACTGCAATATTAGAGGGAATCATCAACTGCTCAGAGACAATTAATGCAGAGAAGCAGCAAAATTAATCAAAGATAGAACTGGTTCTGACTTATTTACTTGATCTTAAAAGAGAACAACAAGGACCTGAGTCTCCTCCCTGTCAATATCCCCCTGCTCAACCAATCAGGGTAGAGACGGAGGACGGGAGGCTGAGGGTTCTCACCAGAGAGCCCAAAGGATGGCCCAGGTCACCAGTGGGGATCACTGCCCGAGCACTATTTCAGTCCCACATTTTTGGGTGGACCTTCCATAGTGGGAGCTGCAGAGGACTTCCCTGCAACACACACACACACACCTCCGTCCTGTTGTTGGGAAGGGAACAGGAGAAAGGACAAAAGAAGCAAGAGAAGAAGAGGAGGGAGGGATGGAGGAAGAGGTGAAACAAAAAGGACAAACCCTAATGTCCCCAGCGATTCTAAGGGACAAAATCCCAGGTGCGCAATAAAATTCTGCCTCCTTAAGCTCGTGTTTTCCATGCCTAGAATTCACTTGTCACCAGATAGATCAGACTGAACAGGTTTCAAACCTCCAGGAGGCTCTTACCTTCTAAACAGGGACGGCTGTTTTCTAGTAAAATCACTACAAGGGAAGGAGGAAACTCGAAAGAGGTTCCTCCTGGCGCTCACGTCCATGACCCCAAATAATCTCTCAGTCCTCAAAGAGAGACCTGGAGAAGGAAACGTGCTGAAGCAAAGCCACAGAGGTCTCTGAGGTTTCCCTGGCCCCTCGCCCCTGTCCTGCCTGGCTGATGTCAGCATCTCTCTGTGAGGTCACCACCTCCCCATCACCTTTGACCAATAGTCTGATGTCCTGCAAAAGGCCTTTGTGATGTCACTGCCACACCCCTCCCTTGCTGGGCTAATGTCCTGCCCCTGGCCAGGCACTTTGGAGGTTTGAGCTACTCCCTGTGGATCACCCCACTCAAGGAGCGTTCGTTCTAGGCAGCAAGCCGGCTAGACAGGAAAACATCAGACGCTGCTCCCAATGCTACACTCAGTTTTTCAGAAATTAGTCGACTTCATGGTCAGAAGACACCATTAGAGCATCTAACCTGCATATCACAGGCCTCCTGTATGACATAACAGCTACTTTGGGGGCAAACACATTCCAGAAAGGCATCTAGTCTTCATTAAATGACATCAGGAGATGGTGAATCCACCACTTTCCTTGGTAGCTTGCTCCTGTGGTGAATCATCCTCGCTGTTGACTATTGTGCCTCAGTTGTAATATGAATTTGTCTCTTTTCACTTTCCAGCCATTGGGTCTTGTTATGCCTTTCTCTGCTCCATTCAAGAGCCCGTAAATACCCAATCTTTTCTCTCCATTAAGGCCCTTCAACATTTCAATGAAATCACCTTTCAATCTTCTTTTGATAAGCTAAACAGGTTGAGCTCTTTCAATAGCTCACTGGAAGGCATTTTTCTCCAGCCCTCAGAACATTTGGTGGCTCTTTGCTGCCCTAGCTCCAATTTCACAACATCTTTTTCAAATGAGGATACCAGAACTGGAGGCAGTATAAAGGTTGTATAAAGGTAAAATTAAATAGGTTGCAGAGGAGTTTTTTTTAATTTCGGCTTTTGTTGCTAAAAATTTTGTCTCTCTGCGGTGAGAAAAAACACTCCCCGAATGCCAAAATTTGAGCCATGAAAAGCGGCAGTGTGAACAGCGCATCATAGGTGGAGCTGTGCTCCCGGTGACAAAGCTCCTGCCCCTCATTGGAGGTAGTTTGGCTTTGTTGCCGGGGAAGCTCTCTCTCAGCGATAAGGACGGCCACACAGCGCACCTTACAATGGCACGGTTAGAGTGGCACAGCTGCACCGTGGTAAGGTGCGCGGTGTAGACACAGCCTCAGAGCTGGGGAAAGCCGACAGGCGCTGAGGAGCACAGGGTTCAGACAGAGACATCCGTTAGGAGAGGAACTATTCACAGGGATTCTCTATAGCCTAGTAAGGTGGAGAGGAAGGAAGATGATAATGTACAGGTAGGTTCTGATGAGAAACAGTGAAATGAAAGAGTCTCCCTCAATTACATCATGTAATAGCAGACAGCTAAAATGGGACACATTTTAGAAGTGCTTAAATACAAACGCTAAACGTCTAAGTACTAAGACTGGTGAATTTGAGTGCCTGGTATTGAGTGACGATCATAGAATCATAGACTATTAGGGTTGGAAGGGACCTCAGGAGGTCATTTAGTCCAACCCCCTGCTCCAAGCAGGACCAATCCCCAGATTTTTACCCCAGTTCCCTTAATGGCCCCTTCAGGGATTGAACTCACAACGCTGGGTTTAGTAGGCCAATGCTCAAACCCCTGAGCTATCCCTCCCCCCAATATTCATAGAATAGGCATCACAGAAACCCTTGCATCCCCTCCTGCACCCACATGGGGAGACTGACCTGTGTGCATGGAGCAGCTGGCATTGCTGCCCCCCACTCCTCCCTGGAACGCTGCTCATCTGGGCACCCCTAGGGGTTGTGGGATGTGGGGGCAAGAAGTGAGATCATCCGAGCTCCCTGCATCCAGGTCACTTTCCTCAGCCGGGCTGCATAGCGGGAGGGCAGAGAGCAGCAGCTTCTGATGCTCCCCTCACAGCACAGCCCAAGTGGGAAAAGTGACCAGGACGCATGGAGCACATAGGGTTGCTCCTTACTCCCCTCAAACCTCTATGGACCCATGGAGGAGCATTGGGGCAGGGGAGAGCAGTGAGCACCTTTGCACTGCCACATGGTGCCATTTGACCCCTGGAGCCCTGGGCGGCTATCGGGGGGCACCACCCCTAAGGCCGGCCAGGCTCCCCAGAACGAGCAGCAGAAAACACAGAGACTGGCCACACACTGAGCAGTGGTAGCCTGGGCGGCTCGTAATGGAGGCTCAGGGGGGAGAGGCGTCATAACATTTTTTCCCAGATTTGGACCTTAGCGTCCAAAATATGGGTGTTAGCATGAAAACCTCCAAGCTTAGTTACCAGCTTGGACCTGGTAAAGCTGCCAGCAGCCAGGGATTTATACAGTGCCTGGCTCGCTGTGGTCTCCCCAAAACCTTCCCCGGGGGACCCCCAGACTCAGATGCCTTGAGTCTCACAACAAAGGGGAATAAACCATTTCCCTTCCCCCTCCTCCCCTCCAGGTGTTCCCTCCCTGGGTTCCTGGAGAGATATACAGAAGCAAGCTCCGTGAATCTAAACAGAGGGACTCCCCCCTCCCTGTTTCCAGTCCTGGAAATAGAAGTACCAAGATAGCTAATCTCTCTTCCCCCTTACCCAGAGGGTATGCAAAGTCAGGCTAGTAAATCTAACACAACGAGATTTTCCCCCTGACTTCTTCCTCCCACCAATTCCCTGGTGAGCTGCAGACTCAATTCCCTGGAGTCCCCACTAAAGAAAAAATCCAACAGGTCTTAAAAAGAAAGCTTTATATAAAAAGAAAGAAAAGGACATAAAAATGGTCTCTCTGTATTAAGGTGACAAATACAGGGTTATTTGCTTAAAAGAAAAAAATGAATAAACAGCCTTATCCAAAAAGAATACAATTTAAACATTCCAGCAACTACACACATGTAA
Source organism: Gopherus flavomarginatus (assembly GCF_025201925.1). Lineage (NCBI taxonomy): Eukaryota > Metazoa > Chordata > Testudines > Testudinidae > Gopherus > Gopherus flavomarginatus. The sequence continues at coordinate 575,293 of NW_026115085.1, forward strand.
ATACAAAAAAAACCCAATATAAACTTATTGTCTTATTATCTTTGTACTTACAACTTGGAAACAGAAGATTAGAAAGGCAGGAGATAGAAAAATCACTCTCATAGCCGAGACGCCACAGACACAAGACAAAGAACAAAGAACTCACACACAAACTTCCCTCCACCCAGATTTGAAAAAGTCTTGTTTCCTGATTGGTCCTCTGGTCAGGTGTTTTAGGTTACTGGTGTTACCCCTTTATAGGTAAAAGAACATTAACCCTTAGCTATCTGTTTATGACAAGGGGGCTCAGCCTCCCCAAACCTTGCACTGCCAAGGGGACAGTGGGGCCCATGATCAGGGGCCCTGGCCAAGTTAGGTCCCCCTGGAAAAGTCTCCCCTATGTCAGCCCCAGGGCTGGAGGAGCTCCCACTCCCTGCTACAGCCCGGGGGCTGCAGCAGGGGCACAGAGCTTCTCTGGTCTCAGGGCCACAGCGAGGCAGGGGTAAAGGAGTGATAGGGTGGGGCTGGTGGGGGAAGGGGTGGAACAGAAGTGACAGTGGATGGGGCCATGGGTGGCAGGGGGTAGAGCCACAGACAGAAGGTAGGGGCATGGTTCTGGTGCTGGGGCCCCCACACTTGTTCTCCCTTTCCCGGGGGTTTGGCATCACTAGCCCCGGCTTAGCGAGTAGGGTTCAGTGGTCCCCATAATGTGGGGTGCGACTCCTAGGGGGACACAGAGGAACATTCATGGGGGCACCTCAGGACCTGAGCCAGCCCACATAGAGGGCAGGGAGGGAGCACCACTCTGCCACAGCTCTTCCCCAACCCCACTCTCAGCCTGAGACTCTGGCTCCCAGCCCGGCGTCGACCCCTTTACCCCTGTCCGCACCCCTCACCCCAGCAAGCAACAGCCCCACTCCTCCCAGCCCCGGTTCTTGACCGTGGCTTCCGAGGGGCCACAGCCATGGCTAAGAGGGCACAATGTGAAATGTTTGGGGACCACTGGTTTAGGGTGACGTCCTCAATCACTTCTCTGCAGTCCAATAAAAGCTATTCCTCACTCACCTACCCCTCCATCAGGACGGACTAGGTATGTTCTGCTGCCCTTCACTCATACAGGAAGGAGAATAACATTTCATTCCACTCAATCCTAAAGTCATTTGTAACCCAAGACCATCCCAAACTGGTCATTTTGGGGAAGCGGCCCCATCATGCTGCATAGCTAGGCAGAGTAGGTGTGTCTATGCAAACACGGTCTGTTCCGGAAGTCTTTCCCCAGCTCCTCACTAGGTGAGAGAGGGGAGCTCATTCAGACCCTGCTTTCGCTTAGTATTTAAAAACTCCTTAGTGTCCCTATCTCTGCCGGCCTTAGATTTCTCCTCCTGTCCGTTTTTTGACAGCTCAGATGAGGTGACCGAGTGGTTAAGGTGATGGACTGCTACCCCATTATGCTCTGCCTGCAGGGGTTCAAATCCCATTCTCATCAGAGGCATTTAGTCTTCACCCTCCTTTATAGACAACCATCTCCCCCTTTGGTACAATAACAGATCAAACAATGTTGCTTGTGTTACCCAAAATTGGGTCAGTTAGTAAGCTTAGAGAGGACTAATAATGCCCCTCCCCCCCAGAGTTTGGCAGAAAGCAGCACATTTATTAGCTTGATAGCTAAGCTCAAAAGAAGGGATGGGAGAGGGTGTCACACTCATACTCACGCTCCCAGGACAGGCCTGGCAGTGGAGATGTCAGGATCCTTTAAGGTAAGTGTCCCACAGCGCAGCGATGGACGGTGCGATGAAGATCAGTCTCCCTGAGGTGCAATAGAATGTAACACAGCGAACCACTGGCCAGATGGGTTCCCCTTGGTGTGGCTGACGGGGGCGGGAGGGGAGAAGCCGGAGCTGCAGGCGGGGGAAGGGCGGTGGGACATTGTGACCCGGAGCCCCCGGAGAATGAGAGGCGCTGGGGGGCAGGAAAGTGACCGCCCCAGGGAGCCTGGGAGAAGCCTTGAAGGCGCCTCGGCCCCAGTGGAGCTGCAGGAGGATCCGCCCGCCTGCCCCGCTGGGATGGGGGGGCCGGGGCACGGCCGTCGTGTGGGGGGGAGGGGCGGACCCCGGGCCAGGCTGGGGGGGGGCGGTGTATTAAATCCCTCCCCATAGCTATGTGCTACTCCCGGGCACTGCGCATGCCCAGTAACAGCCGCTGCCCTTCCCCCTGCCCGGACCAGCCGTAACGTTCCGCCGGGCGCTGGGGGCGGGGCTGGAGCGGGACGGGGAAGTAACAGGCAGCGTGGGAGGGGCGGGCGCAGAGCAGGAAATTGATGGGCGGGGGGGGTCAGGCAGCTGGAGGCAGGGTTCGTGGGGGGCTAAAGGGCACAATCCGGGCTGGGGGGAGGAGCAGGAGTTGAGCTCAGGGGGAGGCGCTGGCAGAGCCCCCCCCTTTGGTGTGAGGGCGGAGGTGTCGAGGGGGGAGGAGAAGCCGGAGTTGCAGGCGGGGGAGGTCACTGGGGTGGGGGGGGGTAGATCTGTCTCTGTGCAGCCAGGACATTCCCGGGGTGGGAGGGAGGTGAGTTAACTGGATCCTGTCCCTGTTTTTGCCACTTCCTCCCACACACACATTCTCTCAAGATTTCCCCTTTTCTCTCTCATTATCACACGTGGCTATAAAATCCAGGGAGATTCTCCTTTCCCCCCCGCCAATGATCAGCTCTCTAATTGCCTCTGATTTTCCCTTTTCTCTCCATACTTCTCAAATGTCAATTTAAAATCTCTCCGATGGGGGGTGGATTTTCCCACCCATTTTATCTGCAGCGATTTGTCCTTGTTTGGGTGGGAAATTGTTGCCCTGGGTCATTCCCCAGAACACGGCTCCCACTGGAGTGGGATGGGATGAGGTTCCCGTTCTCTGCCAGGGCAGGGAAGGGAAGGGAGGAGCACATCCCCCATGGAGACTGCCCAGACCCCACTTCCCAATCCCCCTGCGGCCCCCTTCCATTGTCCAGGGAGCCTTCCAGCTCCCCCCCGCCCTTAAATCAGCTCCTCAAAGGGCTCTGAGCTGCTCACGTGAATGGTTGCCCCGTGGCCGGGGGGGACCATCACATTCTGTTTATGTATTGGACAGTTATATAAAATCCAGTCCAACAGTCCCCCTTTTCCACTAGTTATTTAATAGCAACATCAAATCCCCTCCGATCTTGGTGGTTTTCTCTCATGTTATCAAATGTCGTTTGTGACAGGGTTCTATCTGCGTGTCTCAAAGATTGATATAAAATAACCCAAACATTTGCCCCACTTCTCTCTAGTTGTTTTATTTCTAATTGAATATGATGGGTTGTTTCCCAATGTGCTAAGATGCAGCCGCCTCTGGGGTGGATCCATGGTGGCCATTATTTGCTAGTGACAGCCCGTGGATCTTTCTTGCCCTCCAGGCCTTCCATTCTCCTGTTAAAGAAGCACTCCCCAGGCTCCCTCTGCCTGTGTGACTGGCCAGCAGGAGGTGGTGTTAACTTTCTAGCCACTTCTCACACTCTGTGAGGTAACACTTGCAGGGGCAGGGAAGGTGTCTGTGTGGGGAGATTGCAGCTGAAGGGGCATTGTGGTAGGGGGAGGCCTCTGGGTGGCTGGGCAGGGGGTACCCTAGTCAGGTTGGTGGGTTGTGGAGGTTTGGGGTTTTCGGGGGTGGTGGTTCTGATGTGCCCATCCCTGAGGCTATGGGTCCTGGAGGTGGGTATCGCTGGGGGCCTGGTGGCTGCAGAACAGTGGGGGTGGGTGTCTCTTGGGGAGGCGGGACAGAGGGTTAGAGGGAGCCTGGTTCTGTGCCAGGGGCTCTGTCTGTGCTTCCCCCGCTGGTTCCTGGTTTTGTTGCCATGCCCAGTGCACAGAGCTGGGGGAGGGGATCCCTGGCACTAGGTGAGGGCATGCCAGGGAAGCAGAGTGATGGGTCGCACTGTAAAGCTTCAGGGGGTCACACTGGGCAGAGGAGGGGGTCCCAGGCAAATGTCAGGGTAGATCGTTCTGGAGGGTGGGGAAGTTCCTAGGCAGGCAGTGAGGGACTGAGTTCCCAGTGTGGGGGTGGGTCCCTTGAGGGGGTCCCTGGCTGCTGGGGGCTCTTGGTGGGGGGAACCCTTTGGGATTCCCAACCTGGCAATCATGGTGTGGTGGGGGTTCTCTGGCCGGTGGGGCTTTGAGGGGTATCTGGGGTCCCTGGCCAGGGACTCTGGGGGCTGCGTCCCAGGGAATATCTGATGGGATCCTGGCTGGGGGGTGTCTGGGGCCCCTGGCTGGGGGGTCTGGGCTCTGGGTACTAGGGGGTGTCTGGCGGCTGCTGCTAACCATGATCCTTCTCTCTGGTCAACTTGAACCAGAGTCCTGGCTCCTAGTCACCAGGTCACTAAGTCCATTCCCCAGTCATGTGCCCTGTCACTGTGATAACTTTCTGTCCACTTAGCAAATACTGTTAGTGTGAAATCACAGAATTTACTTTTCTCCTCTTTTGAAAACTGCAGGAACTTTCGGTTCCGTTTGGAAAATTTTTGCCCCCAGTCCTTGTCCTAGATCTGCGGGGGTGAGGGAGGTGGGAAGGGAGTCAGCACTGCCACACGATGGTCTTTTCCACAGCGTTCTGAACTCATTCTTTCTGAAATCCGGTGTCATTGAGACCGTTGTTAATCCAGAGTCACTGTATGGAAAGACAAGGAGTGATTCCAGATGGACAGTGGGTCAAATGAGATCAGCCATTCTCCCTGTGAGGAGGGGCTCCCATTAGCTGCTCTCCCCAGAGAGCTAAAGGAGGGAAGCTGCTCATACACTCTGTCCCTCTCTGCTCAGGATATTGGGGTTCAGCTTCCCGGGTCAGATGCTGCAGCCTCCATTGTGATCTGGGAGACCAGGCTTGGCAGCTGCTGCTCCCCCAGTGGGGCTCTGTGCTGGGAAGTGACCTTAATTAAAGCTTCTTCTCTGCCCGGCCCAGGGGATGACTTTCTGCAGCTGGTCCTAGCCCCCTAGGGCAGTCCTGGGCCCTGTTACTACCAAATTCTGAGCCAGAATCTCCATGTAACTGAAAGACCTCAGGGAATGTCCTAGGGTCTGGCAAGAAAGTGACTCTGCACAAACACCACCACCTCATTTCTCCTCCCATTAGCGGTTGCCAGGAGGAAATCCAGCCATGGGAGAGCAAAGCCCCCAGGAATGGGACTGTCCCAGCCACAGGGGCAGGGAGAGAGGACAGGGGAAGGAGAGACTGAAAGGGGCAGTGGGAGAAATGAATGTGGGGGAGAGATTTCCAGCTCTCTAGTCCACCCAGACACATGTATTGCTGCATCCTGGGGCAGAACCACTTTCCAGTGAACAAAACAAGGATCAGACAGAGCAAAAGCCAGTTCCTGACTCCAGTATTCCCCCTGCTGGGGTGTGGCTGCCGTGGGGTCAGTGTCTGAGGGAATCCCCCACAGTGACTCCTTTGGTTCTGCTCTTTTCTAGCCTTGTGTTCAGAGAAGGGGTGAGGGGAGAGAGAAGGGAGGTTAAAAATGTGTCTGTGGACTTAGCCTGGCAGGAGGGGCCAGGTCTAAATTGTAATAAACAGATTGAGCATTTCCCAGCATGACAGAATCTAGGGTGTCTGTCTGCAGGGAAAGGGCCTGGGGGAATTGTGATGTGAAATTAACTAAAACCGGTTCTGAAATGCCCACAACTGCCCTTCTCCCCCAGACAGGCTGCAGAATGTTTTGCTCCAGCTCATCCCAGCCTGGCGTGGGACAGGGAAGAGAAATGGCTGCAGTGGAGTCAGTCCAGGTAGAGATTATCGGGGGGTTGCTGGTGGGTTCCTGCTGGAGGAAAGGGAGAGCAAATACACCAGAGGTGGGAAGGTTTGCAGAGTCTGGTTTGGAGGTTGGAGCGGGGCAGGAAATTCACAGCGTGGGGAAAAGAGGAGACCAGGGTGTGGCAGACCTGCTGGGAGTTATTTACTAAGTGGCCTAGATTCTAGGAACAGACCCAGGAGGTTTGGAGGTGGAAATGCCCTAATTTGTGAAGAGAGAAAATAACCCACCTACATGGAGCTAGTCAAACTGACCAGACTCCTAGTGCTGGAGCCTGACCTCATTAACCATCAGCTGCTGTGAGATATAAAGGGGACACCCATGAGTCAGGCTTATTGGAGCTGCCTCTCCCTTCATATCCCACTCCTCACAATGAGGAGGGTGTTGGGCATCCTACCAGCGAGCTCTCCCTGGACCCTGCTAGGGGCTCCATCTCCTGTATCAGTCAGTGGCTAGTAGGGGGGTGATGGATATGCTGGGAGAGATAAGGGGCTCTCTCTTCATCCCCTCACCCTGGCATTTGCTGGATACTCTGAGCCAGGTCGAGGTGGGACTCTCCTGACTATGATCCACCCAGAGTTTCCATTTGATTCACTCTTCTCTGCCACAAATAGTGGGGCTGTGAGTGGGGCAGCAAGTCCTTAGTGTTGGACTCTTACTCTTTCAGGGGCTGGTGACCTTCAAGGAGATGGCTATGTATTTCACCAGGGAAGAGTGGGCTCTGCTGGACCCCTCAGAGAGCCCTCTACTGGGATGTCATGCAGGAGAACTATGAGACTGTGACCTCGCTGGGTAAGGGTTCCTGTCCCTTCTGTTCTTGGAAGGGGAAATGAAGAGTGAAGGTTCACGCCACCCCCACAATGCCATCTGTACCCTGTCCTGTTTCAGCATCACCCCAATAGGCCAGTGACACACATAATACCAGAGACCCTCCTCTGCTGCAGAACACTTTGGGAACAGAGCACAGGAGCCGTATTGCACAGTGTCAAATATCTCCTGTTTGCTCAAGTGAAACTGGGGGTTAGGTCTGGCATAACTGTCCCATACCCCTAATCATTTTTCTTGCCCTTTTCTGAACCTTTTCCAATTCCAATATTTCTATTTTTGAGATGGGGTGACATGTGCATGCAGTATTCAAGATGTGGGTGTATCATGGATTTATTTGCTGTTTTTACAAATATGATCTATGAGATATTCTGTCATATCTATCACTTTCTTAATTATTTCCTACATTGTTCACTTTTTTTCACTGCTGCTGCACATTGAGTGGATGTTTTCAGAGAACTATCCATAGTGACTTCAAAATCACTCTCTTGAGTGGAAACAACTAATTTAGACCCCATCATTTTGTATGTATAGTTGGGATTGTGTTTTCCAATGGGCTGCACTATGTGCTATCCTGTCATCTAGTACTGCTAAGATCCTGGATTCAGTAATATCCCTGCCCTTCCTGTTCCCTTTCTCCACCGAACCCCGCCAGCCCATGCTTCCTGTTCCCAGCTTCCCCAGGATTCTCGCACTGTCTCTGAACCTCTCTGTCAGCAAGAAGCAGTGTCAGAGACACTTGCCCTCTGTCTGGAGTCTTCGATTTCTGGGACATGGATTTACTTTCTCTGTGTTGTAAGAGGCTCTGTCATAATGAGTGTCTGTGATGTTACCCAGAGTACAATCTGGACTGTTAAATAGCTGTACCTCAGTCCTCCAGCATGGGGTGCCTTTTCCACTGTTTTCCCGCGAGAACAGCCCCTCTTGGCCAATTAACACACAGTCTCCAGCATGTAACTCACTCCCAGCTACACAGTATTGAGTGCTGCTAGACAGCCACTCATGAATTACACCTCAGGAGAAAACCAGCAAATTCTCAAGTGCCCAACTTTCCCCCAGAAATGTGCATCTTGCACTGTCTAGCACGCTACTGAACGACCCAAGCTCATATGAAGTCTGTCATTTCATCAGCGGAAAATGACATGCACCAGCTTGTTATCCCAAACAGAGTTTCCAACATACTTCAATCCACACATACTGGTTAGATGAACAATAAACCAAGATTGTTAACTACCAACAACTAAAACTAGGCCCAGTCCATGAAAGGGGCACTCCCAGGAGAGACTGTACAAAGGCTGGAACATGAAACACCTTTGTAAACCTGAGACAGCTGCCTTGGGGACAATGACAGGGAGAATCCCCCAAAGTGACTCCTTTGTTTCTGCTCTTCTCTGGCCTCCGATTGTTCCTTCCAACGTGGAGTACTTTGCACTTGTCTCTACTGAATTTGATCCTATTTACTTCAGATCATTTCTCCCGTTTGTCCAGATCATTTTGAATTTTAATCCAATCCTCCAAAGCACTTACAACCCCTCCCAGCTTGGTGTTATCCGCAAACTTGATACGTGTAAGAGAGAGACTGTTACTGGGAGGGTTTCCCCATGTGTCAGAGGGTTACACCCTGGTGGGAGGGGGCTAGGCCTGTACTGGAATAAGGTCACTCTGTGCTTCACAGTGTGCTAGAACCTAGAATGTGCATTAGCAGGGGAAAAGCTGGGGGGAATCGGCTTGTGGAATGGACAAAAGCCTAGTCTGAATTCTCACACCTTGCCCTTTTCACCCCGGCAGGCCAGAGAATAACATCCATGTTTCGCTGCAGATCATCTCGTCCTCCCAGGGGCAAGGAAATGGCTGCAATGGAGCTGGCTCAGGTAAGAGATTATCAGGGTGGCAGGCTCTGCTTGGAGGTTGAGGAGCAGTAAATGCATAAGAGGGTGGGAATTGCTAGAGGTGGTGGGAAGCAGGAAATATCTCGGGTGGAGAAAGGGAGGGGACAGCATGTGACAAACCTGCTGAGACTTGTGTAGTGTAGGGCGTGATGGGTTGTCACCCCCAGGAGGCAGTTTGTGGAGCTTCTGGGAACTGCTGTGTCCTCTAACCCTCACGCTGGGCTGGCCCTTCTCACACTGCTTTGCTGGAGATTTCGCCAGCCTCTCCAGAGCCTGTTATCACCCAACACAACAGCAGGTGGCGCCATGCAGCCAACTAAGCTACCTGAGTGCGTTACCTAAGCCACTCAAGGACAGATAGAAGACAAGAGCCAATTTCCCACTCCCCAACCTTGCACACTTGCTGTAGTATAAATCCAGAATGATACCATCTTATAGTGCACAGGGATCTCTATAATACAAGCTCATTAATGTAGTTCCCCTTCCCCTCGATATGGGACAGATGTGCACAACAAGCTGAGATTTTCCCCAGACACTTCACTCAAAATACGCTGGTTAAGATAAAGCATCAAACAAGTTTATTAACTGCAGAAAGATAGATTAAGTGATTATAAGTGATAACAAACAGATCAAAGCAGATTATTTAGCAAATAACCAAAACTCAGACTAAGCCTAACATACTAGATGGATAGAATTTGAATTAGCAATTTCTCACCCTGACTGATGGTACAAGCAGTCCCCCAAGTTTCCATACACAAGCTAGAAATCTCTTGATCCTGGGAGCAGCACTTCCCCCACATCCGTTTTTGTTTCTCAGGTGTTTCCAGAAGTTCTCTTGTGTGGAGAATGAGGCCAAGAGATGATGTCACACCCCACCTTATGTAGCTTTTCCATATGGTGGGAACCTTTTGTTCCAAACTCAGTTCCTAGTCCAGTTTGTGGAAAAATACAGCTACTAAAATGGAGTTTAGTGTCATGTGGTCTGGTCACAGGCCCTGCTGAGTCATAGTAGCCATGACTCATAGGCTGGCTGAAACATTCACAGGAAGGCTAAGCTCTTCCACAGTCCATTGTCTTTGTTGAGCCATCAGCACTGTCTGGCTTCTTCATTGTTGTACCTGAAAGGCTCATTGTGGGTGTTACCCAGAGTAAGCACATTTGAAATACAGATACAGAGTCAATATCCATAACTTCAGATACGAACATGATATGTGCACACAAATAGGATAATCATATTCAGCAAATCAGAACTTTTCCAGTGACACCACACATGATGCATCTTCTACAAAATAGATCATAATTATGTCCTAATCATATTATAATCATACCACTATGATGAATATGGGAGTGTAGTGTCAGATAGGTCCTAATTTCAAGGCACAGGAGTTGGGAATGGAACTTCCCCTCTTTGTGGAACAGGAAATAACCCTCCAGCCAGGGCTGGGACAACTTCCCAGACTCTCAGCGATGGAGCCTGAATCTACTGACATTTCATTAATTACCACCAACCCCAATCTTTGTGGCAACTGTAAACTTTATCAGTGATGATTTTGTACTCTCTTCTAAGTCATGGATAAGAATGTTAAATAGCACAGGGCCAAGAACCAATCCCTGCAGGAACCTGCTAGAAAGAAATCCACTCGATCATGGTTCCCCATTTACTATCAGAGTTTTTAATCTATTTAATGTATGCCGTGTTTATTTTGTATCATTCTAGTTTTTTTTTAGTAAAAATATTGTGCTAATCAAGTCATGTCCCTTACGGAAGTTTAGGTATATTACATCAATACTATTAGCTGCAACCAAACTTTTGATCTCATCCAATAAGGATATCCCGTTAGTTTGATAGGCTCTATTTTCTCTAAACCTTTGTTAATGGGCACTACAATTCTGACCTTCTAACTTCTATTCTTTATGATTGACTTCCCCTTTCTTCCATATATTTTATTTGGAGAGTGCTTGGATTCCTACCAGGGAGCCACTATCAGGGTCCAGAGACAGCCCCATCTCCTATATTAAGCTCTGGCTAGTAGCTATGTGATAAATGTGAAGACCCTGCTTCTGTCTGTCAGATGGGAGACACAAAGGTTCTCTCTTTCTACCCTCTGATGCCTCCTGGCTGCTGTAAGCAAGGTGGGGTGGGACTCTGTTAACCTGTGCCTCCCGGAGCTTCCATTTCCCTGGTGCTGCTGTTCCGTGAATAGTGGGGTTGTGAGTGGGTCAGCAGGTACTGAGTATTGGACTCCTGCTCTTTCAGGGGCCGGTGACCTTCGAGGAGGTGGCTGTGTATTTCTCCAGGGAAGAGGGGACTCTGCTGGACCCCACTCAGAGAGCCCTCTACAGAGATGTCATGCAGGGGAACTATGAGACGATGGTCTTGCTGGGTAAGGATTCCTGTCCCTTCTGTTCTTGGAAGGGGAAATGAAGAGTGAAGGTTCATGCCACCCCCACAATGCCATCTGTACCCTGTCCTGTTTCAGCATCACCCCAATAGGCCAGTAACATACATACTACTAGAGATCCTCCTCTGCTGCAGAACACTTTGGGAACAGAGCACAGGAGCAGCATCACACAATGTCAAATATCTCCTCTTTACTCAAGTAAAACTGGGGTTAGGTCCAGCATAATGAACAGAAGCTTCCTACCCCCAGCCTTCTCTCAAACCCTGAGCCTTCTCTACCCAAACCAGAATGTGCTTGGGGTGTAACAAGCAGGTGGCTGGAGTCAGAGCTGCCAGTCCAGGGTTACTTATCATACAGACACTCAGTGCGTCCTTGAACGCTGGCTGGGAGTATCCAGACAGGGGAGCTCCAGCAGCAGAACACTGAATCTCACCCAGGATTACAGATGACACAACTCCTCGCCGATCTGGATTGCATCCCAGCATGTGAAAATGGCCTAGGTTGGTAGTGACATTTCTTGAGACATGGAGAGTCTTGCTCCCATATCACCAGGTGTAATAAAAATAACAGGAAAGGCCAAATATGGAAAACTGATTGTTCAGCTTGCTTTTGACCTGCATCATATTTTGCAATATATTCCAAATAAGGAAATTAACGTGCAACGTATGTGTCATTGTTTGTGGTTTTAAACTGTAAAAGGCTTGTGTGATTTTTAGCTCAGGAACAGTATTCCAATAGCTGTCGCCCCCTGCGTGCTTGTAACCAAGAAAAGAGCCTCAGGCTGAGCTGATTCAAATATTAATCCTGTGGTCGTTTTCCACAACAGCCTCAATAGGTCCCTGTGATGGAATGTAAGGCTACATCTAGACTACCCACCGTATCGGCGGGTTAAAATCGATTGCTCGGGGATCGATATATGGCGTCTCATCTAGACGCCATATATCGATCCCCGAGCGCGCTTATATCGATTCCGGAACAACACCAACCCCAACGGAGTTGCTGATTTGACAGGGGGAGCCGCGGACATCGATCCCAGCGCGGTGAGGATGGGTGAGTAATCCGATCTTAGATATTCGACTTCAGTTACGTTATTCACGTAGCTGAATTTGCGTATCTAAGATCGATTTCCCCCCGTAGTGTAGACCAGCCCTTAATGTCTTCACACCTTCCCCCTGCAGGAGAATGGCTGTTTGACCAGCTGTTTGCCTTGCTGTCTCTGAGGAACTGGTCTGTGGGTGTTCCCCAGAACTGTAACTTTTTCAGTAATATCATACTGTAAAATCTCACAATTTTACATACAGTGTTACTACACATTTTAACAGGAGGATAATATTCAGTAGGTTATGTGTTTTCTAATGATACCTCACAAGCCATACTGGGTACAAAATTGATCATAATTTTCTAGAAGAGTGAACACAGGGGTACAGATTGACACAGTGTCTGTGTGTGTGTTCCCAGCAGATATGTGGGTATTTCAATCCCTCATAAGCACAATGTTTGGCATCTTCAAGGACCTGGGGAACTGGTCCTGGGAATTCACTAGTTTAGCAAGTGTGAGACTGCATGAAATTGTGAGACACTTTGGTATTAATAATAAAATAATATAATCTGATAAAATTGCAATGAATCATGCTAGGTATGCCATGTAAAGTGTCAGTGAAAATGTTATGATTTGCCAAGTATGATAATTTTGTTTCTATGTTTCTATCACCTTTGTATTGTGAGTTACAGATATGTAAGGTATATCTGTATTTCCAGACTTGTGCAGTTTTTCTGGGTGACACCCCCAGACATATTGGCATCAACATTGCCTAGCATGTTTGATGGCCCATTGAGGGTCATCAGCTGTACAATGAACCTATGGACCAAGGGGACACACCTATTGAGTCAGCAAGACATGCCGGGGTTTGCCTGTGTAATGAAACCTCCAAAGCTTTTCCATGCCATGTGCTGTGAAGCTTGTGTTTGGGACACAGGAAGTACAAGCCACATGGCAAAAGGAATATAAAGCGCAGCTGCATCATCTCCATCTTGTCTTCAATCCCCCTTCCTACCTCTGGAGCAACTTCTCTACAAACTGAACCCTGGAACAAAGGACTGAATGACCCATCCAAGCTGTGGATGCGTTCCAGACAGACTTTCAAGCCAGCAACTTCACCAATACTGCTAAGAACCTGATATATCCATTTTGGAATGTATCTGACTGCTTTTCCATTTAAATTCTTTCTGTCTTTCTTTCTTTTAAACCTTTAGTTTAGATGCTAAAGAATTGTCTGGAAGGATGGAATTTAACTTCATTCTTTCATTTGTTCTTTCTTCTAAACATTTAGTTTAATTGCTAAAGGATTGGCTGGCAGCATGGTATTTTGGATGAGATCCAAACCTGGGTAATGTGGCTAACCTTCTACCCACCCACTTCCTGGATCCAATTAGGATCACTCTCCTGCATGCCCTCTGGCCATGCTGTATCACAGTGAGCAGAGTTTTTAAATAACCTCTCACTGTACCGGGACCTAGTTGCTGATTAGGAGTCAGAGAACTGTCATGCAATAAAGGGGGCCGTGTGATTTCTTTTTTCAGAGTCTCGTTAACCAGTGTGTGGGATCAGAAGCACAGTTTGTGACTGGTCAGTGAGCTTAACTTCAGTGTTAACCACCAGTATGGGGAGCATCTGCTCTCCCTTTTTTCAGCCTGCTCTGACCTTGGCATTTTCAGTGAGGACTGCCCCAGGCACACTAGGTCACACTAAGCACTGAAGATAAATTAACAGAATGTTTTTGATGATCAAGTTGTATGAAATCAACTGAACTCCTTTGTTTTCTTTCATCTGAGCGGAGTTTCTGGTTTTCCAACGTGATATTATCTCCCAGCTGGAACAAGGGGAAGAGCCATGGGTCCCAGAGCTCCAGGGTTCAGAGGAAAGAGAGATCCTGAGATCTCCCCGCACAGATGAGGAAACATTAAACCAACTCAGAATCTGTAAGTGCCTGAAGGAAACATCTAGGATGCCCTACAAAGCTCTTGGGAAGTCTCTCAGTTCATTATTGTCCATAGCAGGGGTCGCATCCGCAGGGTAAATATAGCTCAAGGCTTCCTATAGATGCTAGCAGACACCGGGCAGTAGCTTTCTCCCTTCCCCCTGTGAAGTTGGATGGGATGTGAAGGCTGAATTGATCCCCTCCTCTCTCCTGTTGGGGGGAGCTGAGTTCCTGATTTTTATTTGTCCTCTCTCCAGCACTTGTTTTGGTTTGGCCTTCCCCTTTCCATCCCTGTTTGAGGTTTCTGTCTCTATCACAGCAGGTGATGCAATGACGTGTGAGGTTCAGCACAGACCAGAAAAAGAGCAGGGAAACCAGCCAGGGGAGAAAATGGATAAATTTATTTCCTGTCAGGGAACTCAGAAGGGCCTTAAGGAAACCAGAATACAGCAGGAAATCTGCAGGGAAAAGCAAAAAAAATACATGTGCTGAGTGTGGGAAAAACTTCACTTACAGATCAGGCCTTTCTCAACATCAGAGAATCCACACAGGGGAGAGGCCCTGTGAATGCAATGAGTGCGGGAAAACTTTCAGTCAGCAGCTCGCACCTTATTGGGCATCAGAGAATCCACACAGGGAAGAGATCCTATCATAGAATCCTAGCTTATAAGGGTTGGAAAGGACCTCAAGAGATCATCTAGTCCAACCCCTGGCTCAAAGCAGGACCAATTCCCAAATGGTTCCCTCAATGATTGAACTTACAACCCTGGGTTTAGTAGGCCAATGCTCAAACCACTGAGCTATCCTCTCCCTCCTGAATGCAGTGAGTGCGGGAAAACTTTCAGTCGCAGCTCACACCTTATTCAGCTTCAGAGAATCCACACACAGGAGGGGTCCTATGAATGCAGTGAGTGCGGGAAAACCTTCAATCGCAGCTCTCACCTTATTCAGCATCAGAGAATCCACACGAGCAAGAAGCCCCGCGAATGCCGTCAGCAGGCCTGCACAACTCGTAAAGTGGTGATGTAGAGAAATCTCTGTATTAACTATCTCTATAAATCTTTATAACGTTGCATTGTGTTATTTTGTATTAAGTATCTTTATCTTTATGACATTGCATCCGGCATGATGTTATTTTGTAATTCATATGACTTGGCATTGTGCCTCTCTATTTTCATACAACTTTGTATTAGATCCCTATATAGAGAATTGGTAGAAAACTTTGTATCAAATGTTATAGCCCCTAAGGATAGTATAGTTAAAGTAAAAGAAAACATGTGCCTTTTTGCTAGAAGTAGAATAAGATCTTCCCCCGCACTCTGTAATCAATTGCTCTATTGACTGAATGAGGTGTGAATGAGTGAGGCTTGGAAGACACCCACCTCCAGACAGCTACAACAGTTGAAGAGGGAATGGGAGCCAGAGCAAAGGACAATACAACTTGTCAAGTGGGCCCAATAAAGAAGAGCAGACATATTGATGGCCTCAGGGATTAGAAGCAAGCACCTTCTTTAGAAAACACCCTCTTTGAGCAGCATTGGGACAACACCCAGAGAAAAGCAGCACAAAGACCAACGGACCCAGACCCAGATTTTGAATCTGGTCTAGATTTGCATAAGAGGGAAGCTGCTATAAATGCGAGGTGTCTTGCAGAAGGACCCCGGATCTCGTCTTGTCACCATCAGGACCATCGATTTCGGATCGGTAGAAGTCCGGCTCCACCCCTCCCCCATCTAACTCACCTGGCCAGTGCAGTTAAGGGGAGCAACTAGTTGGTAACAACAGCAAGACGGAGTGTGTTTATGTCTGTGTGTGTGCGTGAATGCATGACTGTGATATATATCTCATGTGCATATCATAGAGTATTAATTGATACCTGTATTACTAATAAATGTGGCATTTTGCCTTAATCCCCCCTGAAAAGTTCCTGTACAGTACTTTGAGTAAAACAGCGAGGGCCACAATACTCCAAAGAAAACAGCTGAGGACCGAAACCCCCCGGCCCTGCGGAAACACCCCCCACTCAGGACCTCCCAGCCTGGCGGAAACACCCCGCCCAGCCCTGCAGAAACAAACCCTCCTTCCCCAGCGCCGCCCCACCAAAACAGCTGTGGGTCAAAAAGGAAGGTTGGTGGTGGGGAGGTGTTACTTCATGTTAAATCAACCAGGGACTCCCAGCCAAAGAGGTGGCTGGGAGCCCTCAGGGTCAAATTAAAGGGCCTGGGGCTCTGACGACTGGGGGAACCCGGAGCTTTTCAGGGCTGGGGCAGGGATTTAAAGGTCCCAGAGCTCCTGCTGCTGAGGGGAGCCTGAGCCCTTGAAATCCCAGCCTCACTCCATCCCCTGGAGCTGCCGCCAGGATTCAAAGGGCTCTGTGCTGCCTGCAGCCACAGGGATCCCTGAGCCCTTTAAACCTCAGCTGCGGCCGGGAATCTCTGCGAGCAGCCCAGAGCCCTTTGAATCCCGGCCGTGGCTGGCAGGCCGGCTTTAGGAAGTGCGGGGCCCCGCAGGGATGACTGGGGAAAAAAAAGCCTTTCAGTTCTTAACAACCGGTTCCCTATAAAAAGTTCTGCCACAGTATGTATTTTTTGTACCAGTAGGGTTACCATGCGTCCGTATTTTCCTCCCAGATGGCGATTTAACAACCAAAAAGCCTGACATGTCCGGGAAAGTACAGATGTATGTTAACTCTACCTAAGAGTTCTTTTTTAAAAAGATGGGTCTGAACTAGAAATGAGCTCTGCCACTCCCTTAGGGTGTGCTAGGGTGCACATGTGTGGGTCCCAGCTGCTCCCTGCCCATCTCATTGAAGCAAGTGTGCAGGGTTACTTCCCTCGGAACTGCAGGGCACCAGTGAACATGGGGCTGGCTGGAGGTGGGGGAGGGGGAGGATGAGAGAGGTAGGGTCTGGCTGCAGGCTGGGCAAGGGGTGTGGGGCAGGCTGGAGACAAGAGGTGTGGGGTGGGCTGGCTGGCTTCAGGCAGGGCCACAGGGAGGGTGCTGCATGGGTTGGCAGGGCTGGAGACAAAGGAGTGTGGGACTGGCTGGCTTCAGGCAGCAGGGTGCGGCAGGTGTTGGCTGGAGACGGGTTGGTGCAGGGCTGAAGGCAAGGCAGGGGGTACGGGGTTGGCTGGAGACAGGGCAGGGGGTGCAGGGCTGGTGCGGGCAGGGCAGGCAGTGTGGCAGGGGCTGGCTGGAGACAGGGAAGGGGGTGCAGGGCTGGCTGGAGACAGGGGTTGGTGCAGGGCTGAAGGCAAGGCAGGGGGTGTGGGGCTGGCTGGAGATGGGCAGGCTGCAGGCAGGAACTGGTGCAAGCAGGTCAGGAGGTGCGGGGCTGGTGCGGGCAGGGGGTGCAGCAGGGGCTGGCTGGGGATGGGATGGCTGCAGGCAGGGCAGGGGGTGCAGGTACAGGGGGTACAGCCCATCCTCTATGGTGAGTGCCTCCTTCTCCTCCTCCTCCTCCCCCCTCTCCCACTAGGGTAGCAGCAGCAGCCTGGGGCTTGGGGGCTATTTCAAGGGCCCGAGGCGCCCCTGCTTCCACTGCCCCAGCTCTGTAAATAGCCGCGGGAACCCTGGGGAAGCGGCGGGGCTCCAGTGGCTATTTAAAGGGCCAGGGAGGTAGAAGCAATGGGAGTCCTGGACTTTTTAAATAGCCCCCAGAGCCCCGCAGCCATACCCCAGGGCTCCAGCAGCAGGGCTCTAGTGGCAATTTAAAGGGCCTGGGCTTCCAGCCCCTGCTGGGAGCCCCAGGCCTTTTAAATTGCCCCCTGGGGAAACTGGGCCACCCTGGTACAGCGCACTGGCTTTTGCTGGTACTGGGGCTTGGGTGCGGGGTCCTCTTAGGAGCGAGGCCGATTCAAGGGAATTGGTTAAATTGGCCTAAAGCCGGCCCTCGGTGGCTGGGATTTAAAGAGCTCTGAGCTCCCCGCCCGCCTGCCCAGAGCCCTATAAATCCTGGCCTGCGGCTGAGATTTAAAGAGCTCTGGGCTCCCTGCGGCTGCGGGCAGCTCAGAACCTTTTGAATCCCGGCCGCGGCTGAACTTTAAAGGGGTTTGGATTCCCCGCGGCTACGGGCAGCCCAGAGCCCTTTGATTCACGGCTGCGGGACGCACAGTGAGACTTCACGGGCCGCACGTTGCCCGTGGGCCGTATGTTGTGCAGGCCTGGCATGGAGGGGCAAAATAGGATAAGAAATTTCCGTGGCCTGTCACTAGCAAATAGTAGCCACCATGGATCCTGCCAGAGGTGGCTACATCTTAGCACTGTGGGAAGCAACCCTTCACAGAGACCATTTGTCTTGTGGTTTGGGATACTTCTCAAGACATGCTGCACTCAGAGTGACCCCCTCATCCTGTGCCAGCTGGAGAAAAGAAAAGGGAGCCAGCCAACTCTCCCACTACCAGCTGCGAACGACTGATCCCCAAACAGGGGGAGGCCTCTGGACTTTGATGTGTATTAAATATCAGGCTGGTCTCTTTCTTTGGCAAATATCTAACAGAGCTAAAAGAGGGAAACAAATGATCCTCAAAGGAGAGGGGAAAGACAATCACTGGGAAATGTAATCCCTCTGCAACATCCAGAATGGAGAGCGACTCAGGGCAACAGGTTCCCCCGAAGGAAGAAGTTTTTGGGATTTAGAAACATAAGGAACAGCACAAAACTTGAGAGGATTGTTAATTGACATTTGATAATGACACAGAGGGAAAACCTGAGCTTTCAGATCAGTGTTCAGAAATGAAAGACAAAGGGTGGAAATCAGAGATTTTGGATCCATTTTGCAAATTATAGAGAGGAAAGTGGAAAATCAGAGGGATTTTATATCAGTTGTTGATAGGAGGTAAAATCTGAGTGTTTCACATGAATACTTGGTAAATGAATAAAGAGGAAATGGGCAACATTTGCAAACATTTTGTGTTCAATAATCTGAGAAAAGGTGTAAATCTGAGATTTTCTTATTATTTTATAATTAGAGACAGGAAAATCTCAGGGCATATTCAATTAGAAATAGACAACTAGAGAGAAGTGGGGCAAATGTTTAGGTTATTTTATTTGAATCTTTGAGATTTGCAAAGAAATTGTGTCACAAACTGCATATTTGATAACATGAGAGGAAAACACCAAGATCTGAGGGGAGAGAGTCACTTTCCTGTCAGGGCCCAGTGCTCCCTCCCCCTCCCCCTCCGGGGTCTCTCACTCACTGGGGGCTCCAGGCGGGGCTGGTGCGGTCAGAGCCTGGGGCTGCCTAGGGGGCAGGTCCCAGCTGGAGAAAGCCCCCCCCCCCCGGCCAGGATAGGAATGTGCTACTGGTAGCAGCCTGGGGCTGGACCCTCTCTATGGGGGACACTTGCTCCCCCCTCCCCTTCCTGGCCCTTCCCACGCCCTGTTGCCAGCAGAGAGTGGCCCCCCCCAGCCCAGCCCAGAGGTGTCCCTGTCTCAGGCCCCCCCCAGCCTCTGCCCAGTTCAGAAATCACTCGAGGGGAACCATTTCCCACCTACACAAGGACAAATCACTGCAGGTGAAAATGGGGGAAACACCCCAAACCTGAGATCTGAACTGGCCATTGGCAAAGGGGAGAGAAAATGGGGCACAATGGGGGGAGGGGAACAGGGAACTTCTCAGGGGTTTGAGGGAGGGGGTGTCAGCCTGGATGTTGCTTGTTGCTCTCTAGGGAGAAAGGGGGCAGGACAGGAGAGGAGGGGGGATCTCCACGGAGGTGGCAGTGGTAATTCCGAGGGGATCTCAGCCCTCCCTTTTTCTCCCCGCTCCTCAGGGGTCACCTGCTCTTCTCCCCTCGCCCCCCGGCCATGTCTCGGCTGCACAGACATTTTCCATCCATCCCTTTCCCAGGTCTCCCCCCTCCGCAGCCCCTGCCCGACCCCACGCAGGGTCTGCTAGGTGTAATGCATGTTCAGTAGGGATTTCTCCCCTACTAATGCTGGGGTGTCCTTCTCCTATAGGTTAGTCTACTAATGATCTCATCTTGGTGCCATGTGTGTCAGTTCATTGCCATGGCACTCGTGTGCTTAGACATCTGAGGATGCTCTACTAGAAAAGCTCCTTGAGTGAGGTGATCCACAGGGAGTAGCTCAAAGCTCCAAAGTGCCTGGCCGGGGGCAGGACATTGGCACAGCAAGGGCGGGGTGTGGCAGTGACATCACAAAGGCTTTTGCAGGACCTCACACTATTGGTCAAAGACTATTGGTGAGCAGGTGGTGACCTCACAGAGAGATCCTGACATCAGTCAGGGGCCAGGGGCTAGGGAAACCTCAGAGACCCCTGTGGCTTTGCTTCAGCAAGTCTCCTTCTCCAGGTCTCTGTCTGAGGACTGAGAGAGTATTCGGGTTCACTGGACGTGAGCGCCAGGAGAAACCTCTTTCCAGTTTTCTCCTTCCCTTGTAGTGATTTTACTAGAAAACAGCCGTCCCTCTTTAGAAGGTAAGAGCCTCCTGGAGGTGTGAAACCTGTTCAGTCTGATCCATCTGGTGAGAGTTGAATTCTAGGCATGGAAAACATGAGCTTTAAGGAGGCAGAATTTTATTCCGCACCTGGGATTTTGTCCCTTAGAATCATGGGGACATTAGGGTTTGTCCTTTGTGTTTCACCTTTTCCTCCATCCACCTGTCCCTCCCTCCTTTCTCTTCATCTCTTCTTTTGTCCTTTCTCCTGTTCCCCTCCAAACACCAGGACAAGTGTGTGCGTGTGTGTTGCGGGGGAGTGCTCTGCAGCTCTCACTGTGGGAGTTCCACCCAAAAATGTGAGGCTGAAATAGTGCTCAGGCAGTCAGGGCTGGATTAACCTTTTGTTGGCCCTGGCACCAAACATATTTGTGGGCCCCAGTATAGTAACTGTGGGCTCCGAGTGTGGGCCTGGTGGGGCAGTGCCATTGGTGCCTTCGTATACCCGGTACTGAACCTCAGAGACATTTTTCATTTTGATCACACACCTCTCCATGACTATATGCATTGCCATACACAGCTCCCTCAGCCCGCGGGTTTTCTTATTGAGCTGTACACCCATGTGGGTTTACCAGTGTCCACAGTGAGCAGAACTTTCATAGTGACCAAGGAAACTCCCCACAGATTTATCTCTTTCCTCATTCAGACCTTCTCTAGCCACTGTCTCCAGTACCCCCCATGTCACCAGTCACTGCATGTGGTCCTAGTCTCAGCTCAAAGTCCTAAAGCCAGCAGACACCTGATCATTTCTGACAGATCCCTCCCTCAGCCCCCATCCTGCCATGTGAGCAAGCCACCTGCAAACACCATTTCCCCAAAGTGAGGACTTAGCCCTTGGGAATCTGAAGACACCAGCGTCTCTCCCTCTGCTCCCATCTACGTGCTAGTCTGCTACCTGGTCACCACCACCTCTCCCCATACTTGTTTCCTTTCTACTTTGGACATGCTCCCAACCAGCTGGAAGCTCCCTCTGCAAGCCTGACCTGCTCCCGCCTTCCCTGCTCCCCCGACATTCCTTTCCTACTGGTGACCTCTGTTCCTTGAGGTTAACTCCAGTGTCTTTAGGATGCTCTAGCTTAATGGCCCCAGGAGTCATAGAGCCACTTGTAGGTTTCTCTAGCTACAGCCATGGGGCAACTGCCAGAGGCCAGCCTTAGACAGCTGCAGCTACTAGCCGCAGGAGCGGAGGCAATGCCAAGGCTGAGCATGCTTGAACCTTGCAAGGGCAGCACTAGGGACTCTAAATCCTCAGCACTGGCCCTAGGCAGCTGCAGACTCTGGAGTTAGGCACTTTCCTCCTCTAGGTTCCTGCATGGTTACAGAACTGCAGTAAAGTGGAACAATTATCAGCTTCTGTGATTGGAAGATGTCTGGATCCATCTAATAAGACCGTCCTACATAAATGAGGAAAGTTGAGGTGCCTTTATTATTCTTTTGTTCCATTCTTTGTTTCTATGGGGAATTTGCCAGTGCAATATCACTGTCTTCCTTTTAAACAAACAAAACTAAAAAAAAAAGTGTAATGGCTGTTGAAAATAGCAATTCCAGCCCTCGTTAGCACTGTGAAGACCCCAACGTTTGTTGCTCAATTTTCTCCTACTTTTTCTACAGTAAATGACAGTGGATCAGCATATTTGATTTGGGAGAAATGAAGTAACAGCTGCCCAAATTGAGCTTGAGCACTCCTGATTTTGAGGTGTTCAGATCTGGAAGGCAGGGGCTAGATTCCCTTTATGAATATTAGATACATCTGGAAAGGAAAAGTCAATTTCTATTTTCATGGCTCAGAAGTGGAAATCCTCCTGTCCTGTATCTGAAGCTGTCCAGGTCCAGTAAAGCCTCCCCTTCCTTACTTACCATTTTACCTTCTGGTGGGATCCACATACCTCCCTTGCCCAGCTTCAGATAGAGAGGGGCCCTGTCCAGTTAGTCCACCCAGTTCCATCTTTGGGGGCTGCCAGGCGAGGTCACACCAGCATCCCTAAGCCTGTCTGGGGAAGTCTTCTGAGGGTGCTACCTGGGCCAAAGCCTTCTACTCCTTGATCACACCTCTTCCCTACTCACAGGTGGCACCCCGCCCCCCAACCACAGCAAGCTGCAGCGCATGGAGTCTCACAGCTTCCCCCCTCCCTTTCCTGTTGATAGCAGCCAAGGGAATGCTGGCAAATGTTCCTTCTCTGCTCTAAGGCAGGGAGCTGGTCAAGGAACTACAGCTCCCAGGGCCCTATGGGGTCTCAGCTCCCCTACTGAATATCGAGGCTGCTCTGAGGCTCCCTTTCTGCAGAGGGGAGGAAGTTACTGTTACAGGTCCCTTCAGAGCTTGGGCCTAGCACTATGGCACCATGTCAAATCCAGTACTGCTCCCAACTCTATCCAGCTCTACTGCTGGCAGGATCCTTTCCTATTCTTTTTGTTTCTTGCCTCCCCTCCAAGGAGAAGCTCTGCATTGTTCCTGTGTGGGGAATTGAACCCAGGCTGTCTGGGTGAAAGCCAAGAATCCTAACCACTAGACCACATGGGACTTCCATAACACGTTTACATGTTCATATTCAATAACACAATTAAACGTAGCCATTCAAAGTAGCCATTTAAAAGAAGCCATTCAAAAAACTTCAAAAACAGACTTCAAAGAGAAATTGCAGAGTTACAACTGATCTGCAAACTTAACACCATTAATTTGAGCTTGAAGAGGGACTGGGGGTGACTGGCTCACTACAAAAGCAATTTTCCCTCTCTTGGTATTGACACCTCCCTGTCAATTACTTGGAGAGAGCCACATCCACCCTGACTGAATTAGCCTTCAACACTGGTTCTCCCCTTGTATGGTAACTCCCTTTACATCATGTTCCAATATATATTTATGCCTCTATCTGCAATTTTCACTCCATGCATCTGAAGAAGAGGGCTTTTTACCCACGAATGCTTGTGTCCAAATAAATCTGTTAGTTCTTAAGGTGTCACCGGACTCCTTGTTGTTTTTGTGAAATAAAAGCAAAATGCACTCTAAGCTGATCTTAACCCTTTCAATGTCCTTACAAACTTAGATGCTTCTCACTACAGGCCGGCTGGTGGCTTTTCAGCCAGGCTCTCCCCTTTCGTCAGCGCTTCAGTTGCTTGGTGTGGGGGTGTCTGTAGATGTAGGTGGACGAGAGAGACAAAGCATGGCAAATGTCTCTGCTTTTATCATGTCCTTTCTTCCCTCTTGGCTTTGCTCCCCCTTCAGAGTCAGGTGAGCATCACTGCGTCTCTCCAAGCAAGTCTGAGCAATTCCCCTGGGGTGTCCTCTTGCAGGTAAGTGATTGCACTGTAGCTCCCTTGCTGAACAATGGCTGTTGATGGGTTGTTTGACACCCTGTCCGGGTGTTGGTTACTTTCCTTGCTGTTGTCACTGGGGAGCTAATATTTGGCTGACTCCCCCACCTTACAGCATAGTGATAACCACACTGCACAATTCTCATAACTTCATATGCATGAATGGTAAACATCTATGGGTAGAGAAATGACTTTCAGCAGATCATATCCTTTCCCCTGATACCTTACAAGGCATGCTCTGTATATAAGATCACGATTATATGAAAATGAGGAATATGGGGGTTACAGCACACTCCCCCAAAGGTACAGAATGTCACACTGAGATTCTATTTTCATTTGTTATGTAACAGCATTAAAGAGATCCAGTGACTGACCCATGGCATTTTCAAGTGCTAAAATGGCAAGCGCTGTTGGTCTCTCATTGGCCATCAGCGACTGAAGATACGGTTTAATGAGCCAGAGCTTCAAGGCGAGGGTGGCTCTGTCCACTGCCTTCCGTTGCGCTGCTGGGCACCAAGTCCCTGGCGGTCAATATGTGAAGCTGGGAGAAGAGAGTGGGGTGGCAAGCGGTGGCAGAACTTTTGCCACCAGGGTCTAGCTGTCTAACTTCCTCTTCGTACTGCTGGGCCCCCGTTGCCTTCAGGTAACACAGGAACTAAGGCAGGAATAGGGTGAGGAAGCAAGTAAAGCCGAGCAAGGAAGGCAAAAGTTAATCTTATCTTCATGGGCAGCTCGCAATGACGTCCTTTTTCTGTGCCACAGCTGACAACAACATCCCAGACAGAAAAGTAACAGGCCAAAAAGAAACCTAGCAGCTGCTGAAACAGTTCAGTTGGGAGCGTGCTAGACTAACAGGCTCTTCTATCCTCCTTTATGCACGGGCGGGATGTTTTCTGAGAGTGCAGCAGTTCCTTTAACTGCCACGAGTCCCTCATTTCAGGCTATGCAGCAGGAAAAGACAGCATGGGCTTCTGCACCGAGTTGGCCCACCTGACCTTTCATTCTTCTCTTGCTCTTTGTCAGCAAGGAGAAGAAAAAGAAGCTCTCCCTCAAGCTGGAGTCACACGGGCGAGGTAAGGACGACTTCCTGAGTGCTGGCTCCAGTCCTCTGCCCTGCCAGCTGACCTATCGAGGGGCTACCACCACATTCTCTAGATTTGTCCATCAGTCTGTGCCAGAGTGAGCAACAACCCAGTAGGTGGAGTTTCTGTAGTGTAGTGGTTATCACATTTGCCTAACACGCAAAAGGTCCCTGGTTCAAAACCAGGCAGAAACATGCTGGCTTTCCTTTTCCCAGATCCCCTTGTTATTCAGAAAGGGCACTCCTCCTATTGGCCTGTCCCTGGGATAACTCCAACCCCTGCATGACAGAGGATGCTGACAGCAGTGGAGAAAGCACCTTGGTGTCAGGCTGGAGAACCTAGAGTAGTTAGGCCAGTCACCATTTGGAGGCTTGTGGCTTGGCCACCTCTGCTGTTGGAGGTTGGCCTATAGAGGCTCTCACTTCCTGCTGGGCTCCTTTGCGTGACTGGCCAAAGGAGGAAGTGAGGCAGGAATGGGGCAATAGAGGAAAGTTGAGCTGAGGAAGGCAGGGAAGAAGCTGTGCGGCTAAGTGGGGTTAGTAGAGCACCACCCTTCATTCTGCAAAGCCTGGGGAGGTGTGGTTGGCTGCTGGGAGGTAGAATCGTGTGCCTGCCTCTTGGCTTCCCAGGAGTGGCTACTTGCAGCCCAGGAGAAGAAGGGAGGTTCTGGGTGAAAGGAAAACAAGCAAAGCTGAGTCCAAGTGGAGAATGGCGGCTCCTTTATGGCCAACCTGGGGGCATGACTGATGGTTTTAGAGGTGGAGGCTGGGCTGGCTGTGAGCAACTGGGATCCAGGAAACCCCCACCTGCCCTTCTGAGGGCTGAACCCATGGAGGTGCGGTTGGCTGCTGAGAGACAGACCCCTGTGGCTGCCTGTTGGCATCCCAGGGATGGCTACTTGCAGCCCAGGAGAAGCGGGGTTCTGGGGGGAAGGAAAAGCAGCAATGGTGAGGCTGAGTGGGCTCCTTTCTGGCCGAGATGGTGGACTGTGGTGAGTCTGGGAGTTGCCTGTAAGCCATAAGTGGACGTAGTGCAGTGAAAACTGCTGCTCCATTCTGGCCGACCTGGGGGCGCCATGGATGACTTGGGAGTGGGGGCAGGGCGCTGGCTGTGAGCAAATGGGATCCAGGAAGCCCCAGCCTGCCCCTCCAGGGGCCGAGTCTTCTTCTCTCCTGCCATGGGGAGCCCGACCTTAAGCCTGCCCAGCATGTGCAGCAGCTCGAGCATTAAGCCTTCCTGTGTGCATAACTGAACTACGCCCTAGTGTAATAAGGTGTAAAGTTTAGATTGTGAATTTATCTTTAATTTCCATGGTAATTTACTTTGATCTTTTATTCCTACCACTTATAATCCTTAAAACTCCATCTTTCTGTAGTTAATAAATCTGTTTTATGCTCTACTTAAACTGGTGTATTTTGCTTGAAGTTCTTGGGAAATCTCAGCTCCATTACAAGGCTGGTTCATGTACTATTCACAGTGAGGGAGGGGTGGACCCTGTGTAATAAACTCACACTGATCAGGCTTCTGATTAAGGCAAGATGGTATGATCCAGGGGTGCAAGGCTGCAGAGCTGTAGGGGGGGCGACTTTCTATCATTAGTGTTATGAGTGGCTGCAGAAGCATTCATGTAATTCAGTTGGCTGTGTCCATATCTACGGATGTCTGTGTAAGTGCAATATCTGCCAGAGATTCACAGCTTGTCTCAGCATCACATGTGTGAGAGGGAGCCCAGGTGGTGGGACAAAGGGCTCAGGGGTGCCACTGTTCAGTTGCATCCCATAGATCCCATCACAGACTTTCAACAACCACAGCGGGTGCTCACTGAGACAGAGAGAGAGATGCCAAAATAGTGATATCCAGTGCCAGCAGACATCAAACTATCAGAAATTCTGTGAACAGAGAAGACCCTGCTAGTGGAAAATGGCTTGTGAGGTATCATTAGAAAAACGCATAACCTACTGAATATTATCCTCCTGTTAAAATGTGTAGTAACACTGTATGTAAAATTGTGAGATTTTACAGTATGATATTACTGAAAAAGTTACAGTTCTGGGGAACACCCACAGACCAGTTCCTCAGAGACAGCAAGGCAAACAGCTGGTCAAACAGCCATTCTCCTGCAGGGGAAGGTGTGAAGACATTAAGGGCTGGTCTACACTACGGGGGGAAATCGATCTTAGATACGCAAATTCAGCTACGTGAATAACGTAACTGAAGTCGAATATCTAAGATCGGATTACTCACCCATCCTCACCGCGCGGGATCGATGTCCGCGGCTCCCCCTGTCAAATCAGCAACTCCGTTGGGGTTGGTGTTGTTCCGGAATCGATATAAGCGCGCTCGGGGATCGATATATGGCGTCTAGATGAGACGCCATATATCGATCCCCGAGCAATCGATTTTAACCCGCCGATACGGTGGGTAGTCTAGATGTAGCCTTACATTCCATCACAGGGACCTATTGAGGCTGTTGTGGAAAACGACCACAGGATTAATATTTGAATCAGCTCAGCCTGAGGCTCTTTTCTTGGTTACAAGCACGCAGGGGGCGACAGCTATTGGAATACTGTTCCTGAGCTAAAAATCACACAAGCCTTTTACAGCTTAAAACCACAAACAATGACACATACGTTGCACGTTAATTTCCTTATTTGGAATATACTGCAAAATATGATGCAGGTCAAAAGCAAGCTGAACAATCAGTTTTCCATATTTGGCCTTTCCTGTTATTTTTATTACACCTGGTGATATGGGAGCAAGACTCTCCATGTCTCAAGAAATGTCACTACCAACCTAGGCCATTTTCACATGCTGGGGTGCAATCCAGATCGGCGAGGAGTTGTGTCATCTGTAATCCTGGGTGAGATTCAGTGTTCTGCTGCTGGAGCTCCCCTGTCTGGATACTCCCAGCCAGCGTTCAAGGACGCACTGAGTGTCTGTATGATAAGTAACCCTGGACTGGCAGCTCTGACTCCAGCCGCCTGCTTGTTACACCCCAAGCACATTCTGGTTTGGGTAGAGAAGGCTCAGGTTTTGAGAGAAGGCTGGGGGTAGGAAGCTTCTGTTCATTATGCTGGACCTAACCCCAGTTTTACTTGAGTAAAGAGGAGATATTTGACATTGTGTGATGCTGCTCCTGTGCTCTGTTCCCAAAGTGTTCTGCAGCAGAGGAGGGTCTCTGGTAGTATGTATGTTACTGGCCTATTGGGGTGATGCTGAAACAGGACAGGGTACAGATGGCATTGTGGGGGTGGCATGAACCTTCACTCTTCATTTCCCCTTCCAAGAACAGAAGGGACAGGAATCCTTACCCAGCAAGACCATCGTCTCATAGTTCCCCTGCATGACATCTCTGTAGAGGGCTCTCTGAGTGGGGTCCAGCAGAGTCCCCTCTTCCCTGGAGAAATACACAGCCACCTCCTCGAAGGTCACCGGCCCCTGAAAGAGCAGGAGTCCAATACTCAGTACCTGCTGACCCACTCACAACCCCACTATTCACGGAACAGCAGCACCAGGGAAATGGAAGCTCCGGAGGCACATGTTAACAGAGTCCCACCCCACCTTGCTTACAGCAGCCAGGAGCATCAGAGGTAGAAGAGAGAACCTTTGTGTCTCCCATCTGACAGACAGAAGCAGGGTCTTCACTTTATCACATAGCTACTAGCCAGAGCTTAATATAGGAGATGGGGCTGTCTCTGGACCCTGATAGTGGCTCCCTGGTAGGAATCCAAGCACTCTCCAAATAAAATATATGGAAGAAAGGGGAAGTCAATCATAAAGAATAGAAGTTAGAAGGTCAGAATTGTAGTGCCCATTAACAAAGGTTTAGAGAAAATAGAGCCTATCAAACTAACGGGATATCCTTATTGGATGAGATCAAAAGTTTGGTTGCAGCTAATAGTATTGATGTAATATACCTAAACTTCCGTAAGGGACATGACTTGATTAGCACAATATTTTTACTAAAAAAAACTAGAATGATACAAAATAAACACGGCATACATTAAATAGATTAAAAACTCTGATAGTAAATGGGGAACCATGATCGAGTGGATTTTCCTTTCTAGCAGTTCCTGCAGGGATTGGTTCTTGGG
>NW_026115085.1:604133-699133 GCF_025201925.1 Gopherus flavomarginatus
CGGGAAAAGCAAAAAAAATACATGTGCTGAGTGTGGGAAAAACTTCACTTACAGATCAGGCCTTTCTCAACATCAGAGAATCCACACAGGGGAGAGGCCCTGTGAATGCAATGAGTGCGGGAAAACTTTCAGTCGCAGCTCGCACCTTATTGGGCATCAGAGAATCCACACAGGGAAGAGATCCTATCATAGAATCCTAGCTTATAAGGGTTGGAAAGGACCTCAAGAGATCATCTAGTCCAACCCCTGGCTCAAAGCAGGACCAATTCCCAAATGGTTCCCTCAAGGATTGAACTTACAACCCTGGGTTTAGTAGGCCAATGCTCAAACCACTGAGCTATCCTCTCCCTCCTGAATGCAGTGAGTGCGGGAAAACTTTCAGTCGCAGCTCACACCTTATTCGGCATCAGAGAATCCACACACAGGAGGGGTCCTATGAATGCAGTGAGTGCGGGAAAACCTTCAATCGCAGCTCTCACCTTATTCAGCATCAGAGAATCCACACGAGCAAGAAGCCCCGCGAATGCCGTCAGCAGGCCTGCACAACTCGTAAAGTGGTGATGTAGAGAAATCTCTGTATTAACTATCTCTATAAATCTTTATAACGTTGCATTGTGTTATTTGTATTAAGTATCTTTATCTTTATGACATTGCATCCGGCATGATGTTATTTTGTAATTCATATGACTTGGCATTGTGCCTCTCTATTTCATACAACTTTGTATTAGATCCCTATATAGAGAATTGGTAGAAAACTTTGTATCAAATGTTTATAGCCCCTAAGGATAGTATAGTTAAAGTAAAAGAAAACATGTGCCTTTTTGCTAGAAGTAGAATAAGATCTTCCCCCGCACTCTGTAATCAATTGCTCTATTGACTGAATGAGGTGTGAATGAGTGAGGCTTGGAAGACACCCACCCTCCAGACAGCTACAACAGTTGAAGAGGGAATGGGAGCCAGAGCAAAGGACAATACAACTTGTCAAGTGGGCCCAATAAAGAAGAGCAGACATATTGAAGGCCTGTCATAAACAGATAGCTAAGGGTTAATGTCTCTTTCACCTGAAGCACCTGACCAGAGGACCAATCAGGAAACCGGATTTTTTTCAACTCTGGGTGGAGGGAAGTTTGTGTCTGAGTCTTTGTTTTCTGTCTGCCTGCTTTCTCTGAGCTTTGGAGAAGTCGTTTCTACTTTCTAGTCTTCTGTTTCTAAGTGTAAGGACAAAGAGATCAGCTAGTAAGTTATATGGTTTCTTTTCTTTGATATTTGCATGAATATAAGTGCTGGAGTGCTTTGATTTGTATTCTTTTTGAATAAGGCTGTTTATTCAATATTCTTTTAAGCAATTGACCCTGTATTGTGTCATCTTAATACAGAGAGACCATTTGTATGTATTTTTCCTTTCTTTTTTATATAAAGCTTTCGTTTAAGACCTGTTGAAGTTTTCTTTACTGGGAAATTTCAGGGAAATTGAGTCTGTACTCACCAGGGAATTGGTGGGAGGAAGAAAGCAAGGGAGATCTGTGTGTTGGATTTGCTAGCCTGATTTTGCATTCCCTCTGGG
Organism: Gopherus flavomarginatus; assembly: GCF_025201925.1. Lineage (NCBI taxonomy): Eukaryota > Metazoa > Chordata > Testudines > Testudinidae > Gopherus > Gopherus flavomarginatus. Next base: position 605,698 of record NW_026115085.1, read on the forward strand.
GGAATAGGAAAGTACTTTTGTTTCCAGGACTGGGAACAGAGAGGGGGGAAGGGAAAAAGGATTATTTCCCTTTGTTGTGAGACTCAAGGGATTTGGGTCTTGGGGTCCCCAGGGAAGGTTTTTCAGGGGGACCAGAGTGCCCCAAAACACTCTAATTTTTTGGGTGGTGGCAGCAAGTACCAGGTCCAAGCTGGTAACTAAGCTTGGAGGTTTTCATGCTAACCCCCATATTTTGGACGCTAAGGTCCAAATCTGGGACTAAGGTTATGATAGAAGCTAGCACCTTCTTTAGAAAACACCCTCTTTGAGCAGCATTGGGACAACACCCAGAGAAAAGCAGCACAAAGACCAACGGACGCAGACCCAGATTTTGAATCTGGTCTAGATTTGCATAAGAGGGAAGCTGCTATAAATGCGAGGTGTCTTGCAGAAGGACCCCGGATCTCGTCTTGTCACCATCGGACCATTGATTTGGATCGGTAGAAGCCCGGCTCCACCCTTCCCCCATCTAACTCACCTGGCCAGTGCAGTTAAGGGGAGCAACTAGTTGGTAACAACAGCAAGACGGAGTGTGTTTATGTCTGTGTGTGTGCGTGAATGCATGACTGTGATATATATCTCATGTGCATATCATAGAGTATTAATTGATACCTGTATTACTAATAAATGTGGCATTTTGCCTTAATCCCCCTGAAAAGTTCCTGTACAGTACTTTGAGTAAAACAGCGAGGGCCACAATGCTCCAAAGAAAACAGCTGAGGACCGAAACCCCCCGGCCCTGCGGAAACACCCCCCACTCAGGACCTCCCAGCCTGGCGGAAACACCCCGCCCCGTCCTGCAGAAACAAACCCTCCTTCCCCAGCGCCGCCCCACCAAAGCAGCTGTGGGTCAAAAAGGAAGGTTGGTGGTGGGGAGGTGTTACTTGATGTTAAATCAACCAGGGACTCCCAGCCAAAGAGGTGGCTGGGAGCTCTCAGGGTCAAATTAAAGGGCCTGGGGCTCTGACGACTGGGGGAACCCGGAGCTTTTCAGGGCTGGGGCAGGGATTTAAAGGTCCCAGAGCTCCTGCTGCTGAGGGGAGCCTGAGCCCTTGAAATCCCAGCCTCACTCCATCCCCTGGAGCTGCCGCCAGGATTCAAAGGGCTCTGTGCTGCCTGCAGCCACAGGGATCCCTGAGCCCTTTAAATCTCAGCTGCTGCCGGGATTCAAAGGGCTCTGGGCTGCCCGTGGCGGTGGGGAGCCCTGAGACCTTTAAACCTCAGCTGCGGCCGGGAATCTCTGCGAGCAGCCCAGAGCCCTTTGAATCCCGGCCGTGGCTGGCAGGCCGGCTTTAGGAAGTGCGGGGCCCCGCAGGGATGACTGGGGAAAAAAAAGCCTTTCAGTTCTTAACAACCGGTTCCCTATAAAAAGTTCTGCCACAGTATGTATTTTTTGTACCAGTAGGGTTACCATACGTCCGTATTTTCCTCCCAGATGGCGATTTAAGAACCAAAAAGCCTGACATGTCCGGGAAAGTACAGATGTATGTTAACCCTACCTAAAAGTTCTTTTTTAAAAAGATGGGTCTGAACTAGAAATGAGCTCTGCCACTCCCTTAGGGTGTGCTAGGGTGCACATGTGTGGGTCCCAGCTGCTCCCTGCCCATCTCATTGAAGCAGGTGTGCAGGGTTACTTCCCTCGGAACTGCAGGGCACCAGTGAACATGGGGCTGGCTGGAGGTGGGGGAGGGGGAGGATGCGAGAGGTAGGGTCTGGCTGCAGGCTGGGCAAGGGGTGTGGGGCAGGCTGGAGACAAGAGGTGTGGGGTGGGCTGGCTGGCTTCAGGCAGGGCCACAGGGAGGGTGCGGCATGGGTTGGCAGGGCTGGAGACAAAGGAGTGCGGGACTGGCTGGCTTCAGGCAGCGGGGTGTGGCAGGGGTTGGCTGGAGACGGGTTAGTGCAGGGCTGAAGGCAAGGCAGGGGGTACGGGGTTGGCTGGAGACAGGGCAGGGGGTGCAGGGCTGGTGCGGGCAGGGCAGGCAGTATGGCAGGGGTTGGCTGGAGACAGGGCAGGGGGTGCAGGGCTGGTGCGGGCAGGGCAGGCAGTGTGGCAGAGGCTGGCTGGAGACAGGGAAGGGGGTGCAGGGCTGGCTGGAGACAGGGGTTGGTGCAGGGCTGAAGGCAAGGCAGGGGGTGTGGGGCTGGCTGGAGATGGGCAGGCTGCAGGCAGGAACTGGTGCAAGCAGGGCAGGAGGTGCGGGGCTGGTGTGGGCAGGGGGTGCAGCAGGGGCTGGCTGGGGACGGGCTGGCTGCAGGCAGCGCAGGGGGTGCAGGTACAGGGGGTACAGCCCATCCTCTATGGTGAGTGCCTCCTTCTCCTCCTCCTCCTCCCCCCTCTCCCACTAGGGTAGCAGCAGCAGCCTGGGGCTTGGGGGCTATTTCAAGGGCCCGGGGCGCCCCTGCTTCCACTGCCCCAGCTCTGTAAATAGCCGCGGGAACCCTGGGGAAGCGGCGGGGCTCCAGTGGCTATTTAAAGGGCCGGGGAGGTAGAAGCAATGGGAGTCCTAGACTTTTTAAATAGCCCCCAGAGCCCCGCAGCCATACCCCAGGGCTCCAGCAGCAGGGCTCTAGTGGCAATTTAAAGGGCCTGGGCTTCCAGCCCCTGCTGGGAGCCCCAGGCCTTTTAAATTGCCCCCTGGGGAAACTGGGCCACCCTGGTACAGCGCACTGGCTTTTGCTGGTACTGGGGCTTGGGTGCGGGGTCCTCTTAGGAGCGAGGCCGATTCAAGGGAATTGGTTAAATTGGCCTAAAGCCGGCCCTGGTGGCTGGGATTTAAAGAGCTCTGAGCTCCCCGCCCGCCTGCCCAGAGCCCTATAAATCCTGGCCGCGGCTGAGATTTAAAGAGCTCTGGGCTCCCTGCGGCTGCCGGCAGCTCAGAACCTTTTGAATCCCGGCCGCGGCTGAACTTTAAAGGGGTTTGGATTCCCCGCGGCTACGGGCAGCCCAGAGCCCTTTGATTCCCGGCTGCGGGACGCACAGTGAGACTTCACGGGCCGCACGTTGCCCGTGGGCCGTATGTTGTGCAGGCCTGGCATGGAGGGGCAAAATAGGTAAGAAATTTCCGTGGCCTGTCACTAGCAAATAGTAGCCACCATGGATCCTGCCAGAGGTGGCTACATCTTAGCACTGTGGGAAGCAACCCTTCACAGAGACCATTTGTCTTGTGGTTTGGGATACTTCTCAAGACATGCTGCACTCAGAGTGACCCCCTCATCCTGTGCCAGCTGGAGAAAAGAAAAGGGGCCAGCCAACTCTCCCACTACCAGCTGCGAACCACTGATCCCCAAACAGGGGGAGGCCTCCGGCTTTGATGTGTATTAAATATCAGGCTGGTCTCTTTCTTTAGCTAAAAGAGGGAACAAATGATCCTCAAAGGAGAGGGGAAAGACAATCACTGGGAAATGTAATCCCCTGCAACATCCAGAATGGAGAGCGACTCAGGGCAACAGGTTCCCCCGAAGGAAGAAGTTTTTGGGATTTAGAAACATAAGGAACAGCACAAAACTTGAGAGGATTGTTAATTGACATTTGATAATGACACAGAGGGAAAACCTGAGCTTTCAGATCAGTGTTCAGAAATGAAAGACAAAGGGTGGAAATCAGAGATTTTGGATCCATTTTGCAAATTATAGAGAGGAAAGTGGAAAATCAGAGGGATTTTATATCAGTTGTTGATAGGAGGTAAAATCTGAGTGTTTCACATGAATACTTGATAAATGAATAAAGAGGAAATGGGCAACATTTGCAAACATTTTGTGTTCAATAATCTGAGAAAAGGTGTAAATCTGAGATTTTCTTATTATTTTATAATTAGAGACAGGAAAATCTCAGGGCATATTCAATTAGAAATAGACAACTAGAGAGAAGTGGGGCAAATGTTTAGGTTATTTTATTTGAATCTTTGAGATTTGCAAAGAAATTGTGTCACAAACTGCATATTTGATAACATGAGAGGAAAACACCAAGATCTGAGGGGAGAGAGTCACTTTCCTGTCAGGGCCCAGTGCTCCCTCCTCCTCCCCCTCCGGGGTCTCTCACTCACTGGGGGCTCCAGGCGGGGCTGGTGCGGTCAGAGCCTGGGGCTGCCTAGGGGGCAGGTCCCAGCTGGAGAAAGCCCCCCCCCCCGGCCAGGATAGGAATGTGCTACTGGTAGCAGCCTGGGGCTGGACCCTCTCTATGGGGGACACTTGCTCCCCCCTCCCCTTCCTGGCCCTTCCCACGCCCTGTTGCCAGCAGAGAGTGGCCCCCCCAGCCCAGCCCAGAGGTGTCCCTGTCTCAGGCCCCCCCCCAGCCTCTGCCCAGTTCAGAAAGCACTCGGGGGAACCATTTCCCACCTACACAAGGACAAATCACTGCAGGTGAAAATGGGGGGAAACACCCCAAACCTGAGATCTGAACTGGCCATTGGCAAAGGGGAGAGAAAATGGGGCACAATGGGGGGAGGGGAACAGGGAACTTCTCAGGGGTTTGAGGGAAGGGGGTGTCAGCCTGGATGTTGCTTGTTGCTCTCTAGGGAGAAAGGGGGCAGGACAGGAGAGGAGGGGGGTCTCCACGGAGGGGGCAGTGGTAATTCCGACGGGATCTCAGCCCTCCCTTTTTCTCCCCGCTCCTCAGGGGTCACCTGCTCTTCTCCCCTCGCCCCCCGGCCATGTCCCGGCTGCACAGACATTTTCCATCCATCCCTTTCCCAGGTCTCCCCCCTCCGCAGCCCCTGCCCGACCCCACGCAGGGGCTGCTAGGTGTAATGCATGTTCAGTAGGGATTTCTCCCCTACTAATGCTGGGGTGTCCTTCTCCTATAGGTTAGTCTACTAATGATCTCATCTTGGTGCCATGTGTGTCAGTTCATTGCCATGGCACTCGTGTGCTTAGACATCTGAGGATGCTCTATAGAAAAGCTCCTTGAGTGAGGTGATCCACAGGGAGTAGCTCAAAGCTCCAAAGTGCCTGGCCAGGGGCAGGACATTGGCACAGCAAGGGAGGGGTGTGGCAGTGACATCACAAAGGCCTTTTGCAGGACCTCACACTATTGGTCAAAGACTATTGGTGAGCAGGTGGTGACCTCACAGAGAGATCCTGACATCAGTCAGGGGCCAGGGGCTAGGGAAACCTCAGAGACCCCTGTGGCTTTGCTTCAGCAAGTCTCCTTCTCCAGGTCTCTGTCTGAGGACTGAGAGAGTATTCGGGTTCACGGACGTGAGCGCCAGGAGAAACCTCTTTCCAGTTTTCTCCTTCCCTTGTAGTGATTTTACTAGAAAACAGCCGTCCCTCTTTAGAAGGTAAGAGCCTCCTGGAGGTGTGAAACCTGTTCAGTCTGATCCATCTGGTGAGAGTTGAATTCTAGGCATGGAAAACATGAGCTTAAGGAGGCAGAATTTTATTCCGTACCTGGGATTTTGTCCCTTAGAATCATGGGGACATTAGGGTTTGTCCTTTGTGTTTCACCTTTTCCTCCATCCACCTGTCCCTCCCTCCTTTCTCTTCATCTCTTCTTTTGTCCTTTCTCCTGTTCCCCTCCCAACACCAGGACGAGTGTGTGCGTGTGTGTTGCGGGGGAGTGCTCTGCAGCTCTCACTGTGGGAGTTCCACCCAAAAATGTGAGGCTGAAATAGTGCTCAGGCAGTCAGGGCTGGATTAACCTTTTGTTGGCCCTGGCACCAAACATATTTGTGGGCCCCAATATAGTCACTGTGGGCTCCGAGTGTGGGCCTGGTGGGGCAGTGCCATTGGTGCCTTCGTATAACCGGTACTGAACCTCAGAGACATTTTTCATTTTGATCACACACCTCTCCATGACTATATGCATTGCCATACACAGCTCCCTCAGCCCGCGGGTTTTCTTATTGAGCTGTACACCCATGTGGGTTTACCAGTGTCCACAGTGAGCAGAACTTTCATAGTGACCAAGGAAACTCCCCACAGATTTATCTCTTTCCTCATTCAGACCTTCTCTAGCCATGTCTCCAGTACCCCCCCATGTCACCAGTCACTGCATGTGGTCCTAGTCTCAGCTCAAAGTCCTAAAGCCAGCAGACACCTAATCAGTTCTGACAGATCCCTCCCTCAGCCCCCATCCTGCCATGTGAGCAAGCCACCTGCAAACACCATTTCCCCAAAGTGAGGACTTAGCCCTTGGGAATCTGAAGACACCAGCGTCTCTCCCTCTGCTCCCATCTACGTGCTAGTCTGCTACCTGGTCACCACCACCTCTCCCCATACTTGTTTCCTTTCTACTTTGGACATGCTCCCAACCAGCTGGAAGCTCCCTCTGCAAGCCTGACCTGCTCCCGCCTTCCCTGCTCCCCCGACATTCCTTTCCTACTGGTGACCTCTGTTCCTTGAGGTTAACTCCAGTGTCTTTAGGTGCTCTAGCTTAATGGCCCCAGGAGTCATACAGCCACTTGTAGTTTCTCTAGCTACAGCCATGGGGCAACTGCCAGAGGCCAGACTTAGACAGCTGCAGCTACTAGCCGCAGGAGCGGAGGCAATGCCAAGGCTGAGCATGCTTGAACCTTGCAAGGGCAGCACTAGGGACTCTAAATCCTCAGCACTGGCCCTAGGCAGCTGCAGACTCTGGAGTTAGGCACTTTCCTCCTCTAGGTTTCTGCATGGTTACAGAACTGCAGTAAAGTGGAACAATTATCAGCTTCTGTGATTGGAAGATGTCTGGATCCATCTAATAAGACCGTCCTATATAAATGAGGAAAGTTGAGGTGCCTTTATTATTCTTTTGTTCCATTCTTTGTTTCTATGGGGAATTTGCCAGTGCAATATCACTGTCTTCCTTTTAAACAAACAAAACTAAAAAAAAAAGTGTAATGGCTGTTGAAAATAGCAATTCCAGCCCTCGTTAGCACTGTGAAGACCCCATCGTTTGTTGCTCAATTTTCTCCTACTTTTTCTACAGTAAATGACAGTGGATCAGCATATTTGATTTGGGAGAAATGAAGTAACAGCTGCCCAAATTGAGCTAGAGCACTCCTGATTTTGAGGTGTTCAGATCTGGAAGGCAGGGGCTAGATTCCCTTTATGAATATTAGATACATCTGGAAAGGAAAAGTCAATTTCTATTTTCATGGCTCAGAAGTGGAAATCCTCCTGTCCTGTATCTGAAGCTGTCCAGGTCCAGTAGAGCCTCCCCTTCCTTACTTACCATTTTACCTTCTGGTGGGATCCACATACCTCCCTTGCCCAGCTTCAGATAGAGAGGGGCCCTGTCCAGTTAGTCCACCCAGTTCCATCTTTGGGGGCTGCCAGGCGAGGTCACACCAGCATCCCTAAGCCTGTCTGGGGAAGTCTTCTGAGGGTGCTACCTGGGCCAAAGCCTTCTACTCCTTGGTCACACCTCTTCCCTATTCACAGGTGGCACCCCCTTCTAGCAGCCAGCCAGCCCCCCAGCCCCAGCAAGCTGCAGCACATGGAGTCTCACAGCTTCCCCCCTCCCTTTCCTGTTGCTCTGGGGATTACTGTGATGGAGTGGGGACTGTCTGTGTGGGGACTGGGAGAGCAGCGGGTGACTTTAGGTGAGGGACAGGACCTAAGCCTGTAACTTAAGCTAGGCAGCGGGGAGGGGGTCAGCACCTTTGCCCAGGAAGCTGAATAAAGGAAGGGGCTGGCTGGAGGGAGTTAGTTCAGTTTTGGTTTGGAGCTGGGTTGTTGGAATTCAGGGAATCCCAAACTGGGAACTAAGCTTCCTGAACCCCCAGAAGGACTCGATTGAGGGGTCCTGGTTGTGCTCCTTGCTTTCAAAGACTGTTGGTATGCAAATTTTAACAACAATTTTTGCAATTAACAATTTGACCAATAAAGTTTCTTTTCCTTACTTAAGGAAATGCATTAGACTTTAGTATATCACATTCTCCTGATTTATCTAAACACTTTGTATTCCAAGTTGAACAAAACAAGTATCTGCATTTTAATTTAACCTTTTTGTTTGATTTTAAACTAGATTATTTTATAAAAATATTAAACACAAAAATTCCGGCCACAAGACAAACACCACAAGACAGAACATAGAACACAAAACATAATTTCTATTGTGCCAGTAAATGCATGGTACGTTGAATGCTCTTTAGCTGGCATCAGTTTTCTCTGATTATCTGAAAGACAAAAAAACAGAGGTCTACCCCTTCTGGGCAGACAATCATTGCTTAAAATAGACAAATACCCTTGTTGATTTCAGGAAAAACAGAGGAATTATCCCATATTTTATGTGTTTCATAGGCAGCCCAGGTTTCAGTGGCCCCTACCTTATCAGTTAGATAATTTGCATGAATACAGATGCTTTCTGGCTTGCTTTTTACTTTTACCTCTTGCTTTCAAACACTGAAAGAAAACATCACTACTTATAGTGCCCTTACAGCCTAATAAAATTTCAATTACATAGCACTATATACATTCTTCAGCTAATTTAACTAAATTCTAAATGATTGCAATTAACAATTTATTTGCCTCAATTTATTTACAAACATTTCAAAGACACCAAGAACTTTCCTCTTTAGCATTTTTACAAAGTTCAACTGCTGTTTCCTCCAGCAACTACAGAGTTAACTTCTCACTCTCCCTTAAATCACTTGCTTGTCTCCCAACAGCCACTTTTATCAACTCAAATCACCATTCCAAGTAAGTTCTGGGTATTTGAAATCCCCATGCTTACACTTACTTACTCCTTCCTTCCACTACACCCTTGAAGTTTTCCAACCTGTTTTCCAATCTCTCTGTCTGTTGCTTGCCCGCCTGGGCCCGATCCTGCTTTTCTCACTGAACCGTCCCTTCCATAGGCACCAACTTCTTCCACTACCAGTTTAGCTAGGAGGGTGGGCTTCTCAACTAGCCCCCCACCCCTCCTGGTCTCTTCCCTTAAACATTCTTACTCACAAGACTACCCGAGTCCTCCTTCATGAGGCTTGCCACCTAGACGAAGACACATGGCCCATTGGGCAAAGGCCATTTACTTAACATATAATTTGAAGGACTACTCTTAGAGGGTTTACCCAGAGACTCATTCATCTGTTTGACACTTAAACAGAAAAGAGAATTACACAGAGAGCAGAGGGAATTACAGTCTAAGCCAGACTTTCCCACTTCTATACACTGACCGCTACAGGGGACAGGACAGAAGGATCTCAATTTAACCTCAGAGCTGTCTCGCACACATGGCTTCCACTCCGAGGAATTACGAACAAGAGGTTCAGTTCCACCCACACTCCTAACACCCAAATGAACAGAGAAAAAAAACAACAACAGTAACTGGTTAAATAGAACAGAACCAGATAGTGTTTCCTTATCCTATTAGGACTCACTTTTACTCATGCAGTTCTCAGCATATAACACCAACAGTACCAAGCAAAGCAAACACAAAATAACAAGGGTAAAACAAATAGATGGTGTAAATTCTGCAGGGCTCCCCCCTTCTTAATTGCTCACCAAACTGTGACAAATTTCTGTTACCAATCTATCCCTCATGTCAGATGATCAGGCTGACACTACAGGATCGTTGGGGGAAGATAAAGAAAACACACCATATAACTGAATTTTAAAGCTTCATTAATAAAATAATAAAACAACAACGGAGAGTGTTGGGAACGCTCCCACATCACTCAGGAAAATATTAATGCCCCAAGCCCGAAGCTCCTTTCATACTTACACACGTACGTCCAGACTGGCCACTTCTGTGTATAATGTTCAGAGGAGGGGGAGAGGTGGAAGGGAGATTATCCTGTATACAGCTTGTCCAGAATTTCCAACATGCTTCTGCTCTTGGGAGGGCTGTTCTTTTACACCCTGGAATCTCCTGCGGCGTCTCTTTCAGAGATTCCAGTCCAGGTCGGCTGCCTGTGGCTTCTTTGGTGTCACCAAGACACACCGACTCCAGGGTCACAAAGGCACACTGTTGGATCTTACTGGACAGTTAAGCTTTGCAAATGTAATTTCAGTTCTGTAACTTGTATTTCCTTTGCTTCGCCTCTGTCTATATTTTTTCCTTCACAGCCAGCTGGGGCCGAAAGCAGCCCCTCCCTGCACCAAGCACAGTCCGCGCCGATTCCTGACCCTGAACGCAGAGCACCCCCCTCCTTCCATCCCGGGGCCAAGATGATTTTTAAATTAACCCGTTCCTTATGTCTTTTTCTTTCTTTTTCTCTTTCCCATTAAACATTCTAGTAGCAATGCTAACTACTTCAGACAAACTTTTCCCTTGCGTACCATCTGGATGCTTTCTAAATCTTTTTGCAATATCCTTTGCACATTGTGACATGAAAACCATTTTAACCATCTCCTTTCCATGATCAGTTTCAGGATTTAAATTCCCATGCTTTTTAACTTCACAAATCAGTCGAGCACAAAAGTCAGAGAGGTGCTTATCTGGATGCTGAACACAAGCAGTCACCTTGCTCCAATTTGGAGTAGCCTCCCCTGCATCTCTAATACCATTCAAAACAGCTTTTAAAAATCTATCCAACTTTGTCTTTTGAGCTGGATTATTGGGATTCCAGTTAGGGTCAGTAATTAGCCAAGGTGCATTCAAATGAGCTGCAGATTTTTCTTTTACTTTTTGTCTTTCATCTTCTGTCATGAGAGTATCTAATAACTGATTTACATTTGCCCAAGTGGGCACATGAGTGAAAAAGATTGTGCAGAACATTCTTTCCACTGCCTCAGGATTGTCTCATAAGTGAGGCATAGTGCACTGCCAGTTAAACAAATTTGAAGTTGCAAACAGGGTATGGGTAAAACCATCTCATATTCCCCAGCAACCAGTAGAACCAGATAAGTTCTCAATGAGGCTTGTAATATCAGCGGTGTCTCAGAAACATTCTCTCTCATGGAGTTAAGTAACCTAGTGGGGGTCCACAAGGGCAAGGACAAGGGCTGCTGTAATATTGGGGGTGTTTGAAAAGCAGTCCCTGACCAAGTTTGCAAAAGGCTGGCTGGAGGCTGCACAGAGGGGGTGAGGCTGCCTGATTCCTCTGAAGATGAGGGAACATCACTCTGAGCTCCCCCTTGATTCTCCTCTGTCCCTGAACTGTCCCTAACCTGCTTTTGAATCCTTGCACTCCATCAGACGGGGAAGAACAGGAACAAAATTGTCCTCCTCCCGGTGCGGCTCTGGTGCATATGGTGGGTGATTTTTTTACAAGAGCTCTCCATACAAACAGCTTCAAAAGCTACCCATCCCTCCATGGGTTTATAATTATACCATACAAACAAGTAATCCATTTGTCTCGGCCTAAGATCAACCAAAATATCCCTTAAGGAGTTCCTCCTATCTGTGGAAAAGGTTTCACCCACCGGCCAGTCTCTAGTTGGGGACAAATGAAAGGTAAATGATGGCCATTGGATCCAACACAGATTTCTCATCTTAAATTTAACTAGATCAGCTGTCTCAGAAATCTCTTTCCAATCTCTAAGTATCAGAGACAACGGGGCATCCCCCGGGCACTTACTGCCAACTTGTCTCATTTTAATGAAGGGACTCTAACCCCTCTTCATGAAGGGACTCTAACCCCTCCTCCCCGGGTCGAGGTAAAGGGACTCTAACCCCCACCTCCCCGCATCGAGCGCTTGCTTACCTCTCCAGGGACTTGAACACCTGGACTGAAACTCAAACCCAGGCTGGGACTCTAACCCAGACAACTTGGATCCTGTGCAAACCTGGACTGGGACTCTAACCCAGACCTGGACTGGGACTCTAACCCAGACCTAAGTAGTCAGGGACTCTAACCCCGACAACCTGGACCCTACTCAATGGGTAGGTGGACGTTGCTGGATTTCCAAGAGTTTCAGCTGGTTCACAGAACACGCCTTATCGCCAACGCAGAGATCAGATCACCAGGCAAGTCTCCTCTAAACTGGAGGATGCGCGCTGCGTTGCCTCAGGGTCCGATCCCCCGCCGGAGAGTCAGACGGGTCCCGGCGGAGTCGCCAAAGATGTCAGGGACTCTAACCCAGACGGCAAAGTTCGTTGTCTGACCGCGAGAGAGACAGGCAACACCAGCAAGGTCCGATCAAAAGCTCTTTATTGACAAGTGCACGCATCAATAGAGAGCAGCTCGTCTCCAGAGAGAACCAGCCTGCTCTTTACATCTTAGTATAAGCCTATATAGACAGTTCTGTCGCGTCATAAATTATTCACTGGAGCAACCCACCCCCTTCTTCTAACAACTAGAAACTAGACACCTTTAGTATACATGCATGCCTAAAGTTAGAAATGTAGGGGAGTTAAAAACAAACAAAGAACAAAACCAGGGAGCGAAAACAAGGAGGCTGGGAAACTAGGACTCTTATCAGTTCTTCAAAGGAGCTGCCCGAACACAGCACATCTGGTACTATGCCAGGAATGCAGCTTCTCTCTTATCTCACTTTTTCCCAGCGCTTGTGAGACATGCTGCTGCTTCTCAGTGTTTTCCACTCAGGGATTACCCACAAACCTCTGTTAGCCTGACTTTGGTCAGGTTGGCATACCTGGTTTTGTCTGCTATATCTTTATTCAGGCCTAACAATTATAATGTCACAGTCTCGGGGAATTGACTGCTGCAGCTCCCCGTAGACTCTGCCTGCGCCTCTCACCGAGCTGGAGTACAGCAGGCGAGGGGAGAGCACTCAATGTATTGCATCTACACTAGACGTGATATATCAACCCCCGCTGGATCGATCGCTGCCCACCGATTCGGCAGGTGGTATAGACATACCCCGAGTATCTGGTGATCGGAGCTGGACCCCCGAGGGGGACACATTGAAGGAACTCAGGGGTTAAGGTGCCTCTATTGTCAACTGTCAGGGCTGCTGTGGCTCAGAGGAGGGTGCTTGACTGCCTGGCAGGCTTAGGCGCCGCAAGCCTTGGAGGTGGGAGAAGTGAAGCGGCCACGGCGTGCTCGGGGTGTTCGTGCTAGGAGCAGGGGTGAGCTCGGGCGAGGGGGGTGCCGCAGGGCAGAGCAGGAGAGTTGCCACAAGAGGGGAGCCTCAGGGTGGAGGGGGGAGCTGCCACGGGTGGGGCGCCTCAGGGCAGGGGTGCAGGGGGGGGAGGGTGCAAGGTGGAAGTTTCGCCTAGGGCATGAAACTTCCTTGCACCGGCCCTGCCCGCAGCCAGCCCTGCACCCCCTGCCCTGCCCTGCCGGCAGTCAGCCTCTGTCTCCAGCCAGCCCTGCACCTTCTGCTTTGCCTGCACCAGCCGCATCCTCCCTGCCCTGTCTCCAGCCAACCCCTGATGCACCCCCCTGCCTGAAGCCAGCCAGCCACGCAGCCCTTGCCCTGCCTGAAGCCAGACCCTACCTCCAGCCAACCCCACATCCACTGGTGCCCTGCACTTCCCAGGGCAGTAACCCTGCACATCTGCTTCAATGAGGGGGGCAGGGAGCAGCTGGGACCCACACATGTGCACACCCTAGGGTGACCAGACAGCAAGTGTGAAAAATCGGGACGGCGTGGGGGGTAATAGGATCCTAGATAAGACCCCAAAATTCGGACTGTCCCTATAAAATTGGGACATCTGGTCACCACAGCACACCCCCAGGACTCCTGAGTTCCATTGCTGGGTTTCCTATTGGTTCCTCTGCTGGTTGTTTTCCTTTTTCTGGGGACTTTGGGCAAGTTGCTCCCCACTCTCGGGCTCTGTCCCCAGCAGTCAAATGGGGATTTCATACCTTCCCGCTATTGGAAAGTGCTGGGAGAATCCCCCAGCAAAAGCTGCTCTGACAGTGCTAAGCAGCATCTGACCATTCAAGGTCGGAGCTCACTGCCCAGGAGGAGTGCTTGGCTCTGGGGTTTTACTTCAGCCCAGTGTAGACAGAGAGCCCTAACCATGGAGTTTGGCTCAAGAAGACCAAGTCTCCAATTTGTTAAAGGTGTTTTGAATTTCAATCCTGTGCTCCAAAGTGCTTGGTGTCAGTTGTAAACTTTAGGAGCATGCTCTCCACTCCATTTTCCAAATCATTCATGAAAATATAGAATAGTACCTGACACCGGACTGATCCCTGCCAGACCCACTAGGTTCACCCTCCCCGTTGGGCAGCTAAACATGGAGAAGGGCTCCTGGAGTCTTGGCTTTCAACCAGCTCTGCACCCACATTACACTGATTGCAGCTGGACTACATTTCCCTCGTTTGCTTCTGAGAATGTCCTATGGGACTGTGTCGAAAGCCTTAGTAACACCAAGCTAGATCCCATCTATTGTTTACTCACCTCTACCAGGCCCAGAACCCTGCCAAAGAAGGAAAGAGGATTGGTTTGGAATCCCTTCCAGTCCTAGAGTCTATGAGTCTATGAGATTTGTTCTTGACAATTCCACGCTCACTAGTCATAAGAACCAAATCATCCTGTAGGTGCTGCTGACAAACTGAGTGTTTAAGAATGTATTGCAGGATCTCTCCAGCTACGGCAGTCAGGCTAGCTAGTCTGTAAGTCCCAGAGGTCTTTTTGTTCCCCTTTGAAAGATAGGTCCTGTCTTGTTCATGGATGGGAAGATGTTCTTTTTCAGGGGTCTCAGACGAGAACTGGGGCACAACACCTGGTTTGTTAAGGCCACAAAAACGGAGGCAGGAACCTCTTCTCTGCTGCTGGCAAAGAACCACAGGTACCTAAAAGATAGGGTCTCACATCTTTGAATGGGCTTTAAAAAGGCAGTGGTTAATAAGTTTGGCCCCGATCATTTCTTGTTTCCACAGACTAGACATTTTAGCAAACTTTAGAATTCCTTGGTGCTAAACACTGTGAAACTCCCCTTTCTCCTTCACAGAGGGCTTTAATACCCCTTATCTCACTTGGGCTCTAAACTGCCCATAGTTCGAGAACTGTTCCTGTTCCGATTGGACAGATGGGAGAAGGGAAGTGACCTACCCAAGGCCTACACAACAAGGCGATGGCAGAGCCAGAAAGAGAAGCAACCAGTTCTGACTCCTGTTCTAACAGATGAAAACACCCCAGAGCCCAGGAATCGAGATGGTGGGAAAATTTCATTCAAACCGTTTCTGTCCGAAAATCCCATTTAGACTAAACCAGTTTGTTTCTCAAAATCATAACAAGTGGGATGAAAGATCTTTGCAAAAATATTTTGTTGCAAAACAAAAGCATCTCCTCTTTGTCAGAGTGTGTTAAATTGTCTCCTCGCACACAAAGAGGAGACACTTACATCTCAACCATTAGATAAGATGCTTCAATCTGAGCTAAGTCGTTGCTACTATTAACAATTTCAAAATAAAAAAATACAAATAAAATAGACGATTTCAGCTAATCTATTATGTCATAATCTGGGAAACTTCATATTATGCACTACTTCTAGTGACACTCCCAAATGGATCCGCATCCTTCACCCACCATGAGGTAGGTAAGAGCGGATCATTATTATCCCTACTTGAAAGAGGGAGAAACTCAGGCTGAGAAAGGAGAATTGACTTGTCTTAGGTCACACAGCCCGTCAGAGGCAGTGTTGGGAATAGGACCGAAGAGCCCTGATTTTCAAACAAACCATCGGATCTTGAATTTCAGACATTGAATGACCTGAATACTGTGCTCTCAGATGAGCCCCAGACCAACAACAGTGACAGTAATTATTCAGCAAGTATTTGAGGAGAACTGCAATGTTAGAGGGAATCATCAAATGCTCAGAGACAATTAATGCAGAGAAGCAGCAAAATTAATCAAAGATAGAACTGGTTCTGACTTATTTACTTGATCTTAAAAGAGAACAACAAGGACCTGAGTCTCCTCCCTGTCAATATCCCCCTGCTCAACCAATCAGGGTAGAGACGGAGGACGGGAGGCTGAGGGTTCTCACCAGAGAGCCCAAAGGATGGCCCAGGTCACCGGTGGGGATCACTGCCCGAGCACTATTTCAGTCCCACATTTTTGGGTGGACCTTCCATAGTGGGAGCTGCAGAGGACTTCCCTGCAACACACACACACACACACCTCCGTCCTGTTGTTGGGAAGGGAACAGGAGAAAGGACAAAAGAAGCAAGAGAAGAAGAGGAGGGAGGGATGGAGGAAGAGGTGAAACAAAAAGGACAAACCCTAATGTCCCCAGCGATTCTAAGGGACAAAATCCCAGGTGCGCAATAAAATTCTGCCTCCTTAAGCTGGTGTTTTCCATGCCTAGAATTCACTTGTCACCAGATAGATCAGACTGAACAGGTTTCAAACCTCCAGGAGGCTCTTACCTTCTAAACAGGGACGGCTGTTTTCTAGTAAAATCACTACAAGGGAAGGAGGAAACTCGAAAGAGGTTCCTCCTGGCGCTCACGTCCATGACCCCAAATAATCTCTCAGTCCTCAAAGAGAGACCTGGAGAAGGAAACGTGCTGAAGCAAAGCCACAGAGGTCTCTGAGGTTTCCCTGGCCCCTCGCCCCTGTCCTGCCTGGCTGATGTCAGCATCTCTCTGTGAGGTCACCACCTCCCCATCACCTTTGACCAATAGTCTGATGTCCTGCAAAAGGCCTTTGTGATGTCACTGCCACACCCCTCCCTTGCTGGGCTAATGTCCTGCCCCTGGCCAGGCACTTTGGAGGTTTGAGCTACTCCCTGTGGATCACCCCACTCAAGGAGCGTTCGTTCTAGGCAGCAAGCCGGCTAGACAGGAAAACATCAGACGCTGCTCCCAATGCTACACTCAGTTTTTCAGAAATTAGTCGACTTCATGGTCAGAAGACACCATTAGAGCATCTAACCTGCATATCACAGGCCTCCTGTATGACATAACAGCTACTTTGGGGGCAAACACATTCCAGAAAGGCATCTAGTCTTCATTAAATGACATCAGGAGATGGTGAATCCACCACTTTCCTTGGTAGCTTGCTCCTGTGGTGAATCATCCTCGCTGTTGACTATTGTGCCTCAGTTGTGATATGAATTTGTCTCTTTTCACTTTCCAGCCATTGGGTCTTGTTATGCCTTTCTCTGCTCCATTCAAGAGCCCGTAAATACCCAATCTTTTCTCTCCATTAAGGCCCTTCAACATTTCAATGAAATCACCTTTCAATCTTCTTTTGATAAGCTAAACAAGTTGAGCTCTTTCAATAGCTCACTGGAAGGCATTTTTCTCCAGCCCTCAGAACATTTGGTGGCTCTTTGCTGCCCTAGCTCCAATTTCACAACATCTTTTTCAAATGAGGATACCAGAACTGGAGGCAGTATAAAGGTTGTATAAAGGTAAAATTAAATAGGTTGCAGAGGAGTTTTTTTTAATTTCGGCTTTTGTTGCTAAAAATTTTGTCTCTCTGCGGTGAGAAAAAACACTCCCCGAAT
The DNA here is from genome assembly GCF_025201925.1 of Gopherus flavomarginatus. Lineage (NCBI taxonomy): Eukaryota > Metazoa > Chordata > Testudines > Testudinidae > Gopherus > Gopherus flavomarginatus. The sequence continues at coordinate 622,973 of NW_026115085.1, forward strand.
GCCAAAATTTGAGCCATGAAAAGCGGCAGTGTGAACAGCGCATCATAGGTGGAGCTGTGCTCCCGGTGACAAAGCTCCTGCCCCTCATTGGAGGTAGTTTGGCTTTGTTGCCGGGGAAGCTCTCTCTCAGCGATAAGGACGGCCACACAGCGCACCTTACAATGGCACGGTTAGAGTGGCACAGCTGCACCGTGGTAAGGTGCGCGGTGTAGACACAGCCTCAGAGCTGGGGAAAGCCGACAGGCGCTGAGGAGCACAGGGTTCAGACAGAGACATCCGTTAGGAGAGGAACTATTCACAGGGATTCTCTATAGCCTAGTAAGGTGGAGAGGATGGAAGATGATAATGTACAGGTAGGTTCTGATGAGAAACAGTGAAATGAAAGAGTCTCCCTCAATTACATCATGTAATAGCAGACAGCTAAAATGGGACACATTTTAGAAGTGCTTAAATACAAACGCTAAACGTCTAAGTACTAAGACTGGTGAATTTGAGTGCCTGGTATTGAGTGACGATATTGATAGAATAGGCATCACAGAAACCCTTGCATCCCCTCCTGCACCCACATGGGGAGACTGACCTGTGTGCATGGAGCAGCTGGCATTGCTGCCCCCCACTCCTCCCTGGAACGCTGCTCATCTGGGCACCCCTAGGGGTTGTGGGATGTGGGGGCAAGAAGTGAGATCATCCGAGCTCCCTGCATCCAGGTCACTTTCCTCAGCCGGGCTGCATAGCGGGAGGGCAGAGAGCAGCAGCTTCTGATGCTCCCCTCACAGCACAGCCCAAGTGGGAAAAGTGACCAGGACGCATGGAGCACATAGGGTTGCTCCTTACTCCCCTCAAACCTCTATGGACCCATGGAGGAGCATTGGGGCAGGGGAGAGCAGTGAGCACCTTTGCACTGCCACACGGTGCCATTTGACCCCTGGAGCCCTGGGCGGCTATCGGGGGGCACCACCCCTAAGGCCGGCCAGGCTCCCCAGAACGAGCAGCAGAAAACACAGAGACTGGCCACACACTGAGCAGTGGTAGCCTGGGCGGCTCGTAATGGAGGCTCAGGGGGGAGGGGCGTCATAACATTTTTTCCCAGATTTGGACCTTAGCGTCCAAAATATGGGTGTTAGCATGAAAACCTCCAAGCTTAGTTACCAGCTTGGACCTGGTAAAGCTGCCACCAGCCAGGGATTTATACAGTGCCGGGCTCGCTGTGGTCTCCCCAAAACCTTCCCCGGGGGACCCCCAGACTCAGATGCCTTGAGTCTCACAACAAAGGGGAATAAACCATTTCCCTTCCCCCTCCTCCCCTCCAGGTGTTCCCTCCCTGGGTTCCTGGAGAGATATACAGAAGCAAGCTCCGTGAATCTAAACAGAGGGACTCCCCCCTCCCTGTTTCCAGTCCTGGAAATAGAAGTACCAAGATAGCTAATCTCTCTTCCCCCTTACCCAGAGGGTATGCAAAGTCAGGCTAGTAAATCTAACACAACGAGATTTTCCCCCTGACTTCTTCCTCCCACCAATTCCCTGGTGAGCTGCAGACTCAATTCCCTGGAGTCCCCACTAAAGAAAAAATCCAACAGGTCTTAAAAAGAAAGCTTTATATAAAAAGAAAGAAAAGGACATAAAAATGGTCTCTCTGTATTAAGGTGACAAATACAGGGTTATTTGCTTAAAAGAAAAAAATGAATAAACAGCCTTATCCAAAAAGAATACAATTTAAACATTCCAGCAACTACACACATGTAAATACAAAGAAAACCCAATATAAACTTATTGTCTTATTATCTTTGTACTTACAACTTGGAAACAGAAGATTAGAAAGGCAGGAGATAGAAAAATCACTCTCATAGCCGAGACGCCACAGACACAAGACAAAGAACAAAGAACTCACACACAAACTTCCCTCCACCCAGATTTGAAAAAGTCTTGTTTCCTGATTGGTCCTCTGGTCAGGTGTTTTAGGTTACTGGTGTTACCCCTTTATAGGTAAAAGAACATTAACCCTTAGCTATCTGTTTATGACAAGGGGGCTCAGCCTCCCCAAACCTTGCACTGCCAAGGGGACAGTGGGGCCCATGATCAGGGGCCCTGGCCAAGTTAGGTCCCCCTGGAAAAGTCTCCCCTATGTCAGCCCCAGGGCTGGAGGAGCTCCCACTCCCTGCTACAGCCCGGGGGCTGCAGCAGGGGCACAGAGCTTCTCTGGTCTCAGGGCCACAGCGAGGCAGGGGTAAAGGAGTGATAGGGTGGGGCTGGTGGGGGAAGGGGTGGAACAGAAGTGACAGTGGATGGGGCCATGGGTGGAAGGGGGTAGAGCCACAGACAGAAGGTAGGGGCATGGTTCTGGTGCTGGGGCCCCCACACTTGTTCTCCCTTTCCCGGGGGTTTGGCATCACTAGCCCCGGCTTAGCGAGTAGGGTTCAGTGGTCCCCATAATGTGGGGTGCGACTCCTAGGGGGACACAGAGGAACATTCATGGGGGCACCTCAGGACCTGAGCCAGCCCACATAGAGGGCAGGGAGGGAGCACCACTCTGCCACAGCTCTTCCCCAACCCCACTCTCAGCCTGAGACTCTGGCTCCCAGCCCGGCGTCGACCCCTTTACCCCTGTCCGCACCCCTCACCCCAGCAAGCAACAGCCCCACTCCTCCCAGCCCCGGTTCTTGACCGTGGCTTCCGAGGGGCCACAGCCATGGCTAAGAGGGCACAATGTGAAATGTTTGGGGACCACTGGTTTAGGGTGACGTCCTCAATCACTTCTCTGCAGTCCAATAAAAGCTATTCCTCACTCACCTACCCCTCCATCAGGACGGACTAGGTATGTTCTGCTGCCCTTCACTCATACAGGAAGGAGAATAACATTTCATTCCACTCAATCCTAAAGTCATTTGTAACCCAAGACCATCCCAAACTGGTCATTTTGGGGAAGCGGCCCCATCATGCTGCATAGCTAGGCAGAGTAGGTGTGTCTATGCAAACACGGTCTGTTCCGGAAGTCTTTCCCCAGCTCCTCACTAGGTGAGAGAGGGGAGCTCATTCAGACCCTGCTTTCGCTTAGTATTTAAAAACTCCTTAGTGTCCCTATCTCTGCCGGCCTTAGATTTCTCCTCCTGTCTGTTTTTTGACAGCTCAGATGAGGTGACCGAGTGGTTAAGGTGATGGACTGCTACCCCATTATGCTCTGCCTGCATGGGTTCAAATCCCATTCTCATCAGAGGCATTTAGTCTTCACCCTCCTTTATAGACAACCATCTCCCCCTTTGGTACAATAACAGATCAAACAATGTTGCTTGTGTTACCCAAAATTGGGTCAGTTAGTAAGCTTAGAGAGGACTAATAATGCCCCTCCCCCCCAGAGTTTGGCAGAAAGCAGCACATTTATTAGCTTGATAGCTAAGCTCAAAAGAAGGGATGGGGGAGGGTGTCACACTCATACTCACGCTCCCAGGACAGGTCTGGCAGTGGAGATGTCAGGATCCTTTAAGGTAAGTGTCCCACAGCGCAGCGATGGACGGTGCGATGAAGATCAGTCTCCCTGAGGTGCAATAGAATGTAACACAGCGAACCACTGGCCAGATGGGCCGGGTGAAGGGCATTCACTGGAGGTACAAAGGAGAGTGGGAAAGCCACTTCACAGGCATTCAAAGCGGGAAAGGACACAAGCTGGGGGAGTTTAACAGACCTTTTGAGCATACAGGTTATACAGAGCATACAGATCACTGCTGCTCCTACAACGTGATAAGTTCTCAAGCACCATGTTTCTTACTTTGCCCATCTGTCAATTTTGATGATTATTGATGGAAATATTTTGCCATTGGGTTGTGTGTTTACACAGAAATTGACATTTACCAACAAATACACAATTCTTCCAAGCCTGCCTAGTCTGCAGTTGATGGGTTTAGAGGGACACATTCACTCTTCCAGGTCCCCATTCCAGGCCTGTGCTCTCCAGGTTGTCAACTTCCCGCACTGCTGGGATCCTTCCCTCATCTCCCCCCAAACCACTGCCCCACCCCCACTTCTGGGGTCCCCTCCCTACACTGTCTAACTCCACTGCTGGCAGGATCCCTTCCTGTTCCTTTCATTTCCTGCCTCCACTCTGGGCAAAAGCTCTGCACTCTTCCCACACCAGAAGCTGAACCCAGGCCACCTGGGTGAAAACCAGGAATCCTGACCACTAGCCCATATGGGACTATTGTTGCATCTGACGAAGTGGGTATTCACCCACGACAGCTCATGCTCCAATACGTCTGTTAGTCTATATCCTCCGGGCGGGGCTCCAGCACAGAGCAGTGGCGGGGCAGCTCCTGGGGGCGGGGCTCCAGCACGGAGCAGGGGAGGAGCAGCTCCTGGGGGCGGGGTTCTGGCACAGCCCATGGGCAGGGCAGCTCCTGGGGGTGGGGCTCTGGCACAGCCCGGGGGTGGGACAGCTCCTGGGGGCGGGGCTCTGGCACAGCCCGGGGGCGGGGCAGCTCCTGGGGGAGGGGCTCTGGCACATTGTGACTCGGAGCCCGGGCTGAACAGCTGCTTCCTGGTTCTCCACGTGCTGCCAGCAGCGCTGGAGCTGCCCGAGCGGGAGCGGAACCGCTGTTCTTAGCTGCAGCCAGGATCTGCCCCCGGCCCCGCTGGGATCCAGGTGGGGACAGAGACTGGGGCCCGGGGGTTCCCCTTGGTGTGGCTGGCGGGGGCGGGAGGGGAGAAGCCGGAGCTGCAGGCGGGGGAAGGGCGGTGGGACATTGTGACCCGGAGCCCCCGGGGAATGAGAGGCGCTGGGGGGCAGGAAAGTGACTCTGCCCCAGGGAGCCTGGGAGAAGACTTGAAGGCGCCTCGGCCCCAGTGGAGCTGCAGGAGGATCCGCCCGCCCGCCCCGCTGGGATGGGGGGGCCGGGGCACGGCCGTCGTGTGGGGGGGAGGGGCGGACCCCGGGCCAGGCGGGGGTGGGGCGGTGTATTAAATCCCTTCCCATAGCTATGTGCTATTCCCGGGCACTGCGCATGCCCAGTAACAGCCGCTGAAGCCGCTGCCCTTCCCCCTGCCCGGACCAGCCGTAACGTTCCGCCGGGCGCTGGGGGCGGGGCTGGAGCGGGGCGGGGGAGTAACAGGGAGCGTGGGAGGCGCGGGCGCAGAGCAGGAAATTGATGGGCGGGGGGGTCAGGCAGCTGGAGGCAGGGTTCGTGGGGGGCTAAAGGGCACAATCCGGGCTGGGGGGAGGAGCAGGAGTTGAGCTCAGGGGGAGGCGCTGGCAGAGCCCCCCCCTTTGGTGTGAGGGCGGAGGTGTCGAGGGGGGAGGAGAAGCCGGAGTTGCAGGGGGGGAGGTCACTGGGGTGGGGGTGTAGATCTGTCTCTGTGCAGCCAGGACATTCCCGGGGTGGGAGGGAGGTGAGTTAACTGGATCCTGTCCCTGTTTTTGCCACTTCCTCCCACACACACATTCTCTCAAGATTTCCCCTTTTCTCTCTCATTATCACACGTGGCTATAAAATCCAGGGAGATTCTCCTTTCCCCCCCGCCAATGATCAGCTCTCTAATTGCCTCTGATTTTCCCTTTTCTCTCCATACTTCTCAAATGTCAATTTAAAATCTCTCCGATGGGGGTGGATTTTCCCACCCATTTTATCTGCAGCGATTTGTCCTTGTTTGGGTGGGAAATTGTTGCCCTGGGTCATTCCCCAGAACACGGCTCCCACTGGAGTGGGATGGGATGAGGTTCCCGTTCTCTGCCCGGGCAGGGAAGGGAAGGGAGGAGCACATCCCCCATGGAGACTGCCCAGACCCCACTTCCCAATTCCCCTGCGGCCCCCTTCCATTGTCCAGGGAGCCTTCCAGCTCCCCCCCGCCCTTAAATCAGCTCCTCAAAGGGCTCTGAGCTGCTCACGTGAATGGTTGCCCCGTGGCCGGGGGGGACCATCACATTCTGTTTATGTATTGGACAGTTATATAAAATCCAGTCCAACAGTCCCCCTTTTCCACTAGTTATTTAATAGCAACATCAAATCCCCTCCGATCTTGGTGGTTTTCTCTCATGTTATCAAATGTCGTTTGTGACAGGGTTCTATCTGCGTGTCTCAAAGATTGATATAAAATAACCCAAACATTTGCCCCACTTCTCTCTAGTTGTTTTATTTCTAATTGAATATGATGGGTTGTTTCCCAATGTGCTAAGATGCAGCCGCCTCTGGGGTGGATCCATGGTGGCCATTATTTGCTAGTGACAGCCCGTGGATCTTTCTTGCCCTCCAGGCCTTCCATTCTCCTGTTAAAGAAGCACTCCCCAGGCTCCCTCTGCCTGTGTGACTGGCCAGCAGGAGGTGGTGTTAACTTTCTAGGCACTTCTCACACTCTGTGAGGTAACACTTGCAGGGGCAGGGAAGGTGTCTGTGTGGGGAGATTGCAGCTGAAGGGGCATTGTGGTAGGGGGAGGCCTCTGGGTGGCTGGGCAGGGCGTACCCTAGTCAGGTTGGTGGGTTGTGGAGGTTTGGGGTTTTCGGGGGTGGTGGTTCTGATGTGCCCATCCCTGAGGCTATGGGTCCTGGAGGTGGGTATCGCTGGGGGCCTGGTGGCTGCAGAACATTGGGGTGGGTGTCTCTTGGGGAGGCGGGACAGAGGGTTAGAGGGAGCCTGGTTCTGTGCCAGGGGCTCTGTCTGTGCTTCCCCCGCTGGTTCCTGGTTTTGTTGCCATGCCCAGTGCACAGAGCTGGGGGAGGGGATCCCTGGCACTAGGTGAGGGCATGCCAGGGAAGCAGAGTGATGGGTCGCACTGTAAAGCATCAGGGGGTCACACTGGGCAGAGGAGGGGGTCCCAGGCAAATGTCAGGGTAGATCGTTCTGGAGGGTGGGGAAGTTCCTAGGCAGGCAGTGAGGGACTGAGTTCCCAGTGTGGGGGTGGGTCCCTTGAGGGGGTCCCTGGCTGCTGGGGGCTCTTGGTGGGGGGAACCCTTTGGGATTCCCAACCTGGCAATCATGGTGTGGTGGGGGTTCTCTGGCCGGTGGGGCTTTGAGGGGTATCTGGGGTCCCTGGCCAGGGACTCTGGGGGCTGCGTCCCAGGGAATATCTGATGGGATCCTGGCTGGGGGGTGTCTGGGGCCCCTGGCTGGGGGGTCTGGGCTCTGGGTACTAGGGGGTGTCTGGGGGCTGCTGCTAACCATGATCCTTCTCTCTGGTCAACTTGTACCAGAGTCCTGGCTCCTAGTCACCAGGTCACTAAGTCCATTCCCCAGTCATGTGCCCTGTCACTGTGATAACTTTCTGTCCACTTAGCAAATACTGTTAGTGTGAAATCACAGAATTTACTTTTCTCCTCTTTTGAAAACTGCAGGAACTTTTGGTTCCGTTTGGAAAATTTTTGCCCCCAGTCCTTGTCCTAGATCTGCGGGGGTGAGGGAGGTGGGAAGGGAGTCAGCACTGCCACACGATGGTCTTTTCCACAGCGTTCTGAACTCATTCTTTCTGAAATCCGGTGTCATTGAGACCGTTGTTAATCCAGAGTCACTGTATGGAAAGACAAGGAGTGATTCCAGATGGACAGTGGGTCAAATGAGATCAGCCATTCGCCCTGTGAGGAGGGGTCCCATTAGCTGCTCTCCCCAGAGAGCTAAAGGAGGGAAGCTGCTCATACACTCCGTCCCTCTCTGCTCAGGATATTGGGGTTCAGCTTCCTGGGTCAGATGCTGCAGCCTCCATTGTGATCTGGGAGACCAGGCTTGGCAGCTGCTGCTCCCCCAGTGGGGCTCTGTGCTGGGAAGTGACCTTAATTAAAGCTTCTTCTCTGCCCGGCCCAGGGGATGACTTTCTGCAGCTGGTCCTAGCCCCCTAGGGCAGTCCTGGGCCCTGTTACTACCAAATTCTGAGCCAGAGTCTCCAGGTAACTGAAAGACCTCAGGGAATGTCCTAGGGTCTGGCAAGAAAGTGACTCTGCACAAACAACACCACCTCATTTCTCCTCCCATTAGTGGTTGCCAGGAGGAAATCCAGCCATGGGAGAGCAAAGCCCCCAGGAATGGGACTGTCCCAGCCACAAGGGCAGGGAGAGAGGACAGGGGAAGGAGAGACTGAAAGGGGCAGTGGGAGAAATGAATGTGGGGGAGAGATTTCCAGCTCTCTAGTCCACCCAGACACATGTATTGCTGCATCCTGGGGCAGAACCACTTTCCAGTGAACAAAACAAGGATCAGACAGAGCAAAAGCCAGTTCCTGACTCCATATTCCCCCTGCTGGGGTGTGGCTGCCGTGGGGTCAGTGTCTGAGGGAATCCCCCACAGTGACTCCTTTGGTTCTGCTCTTTTCTAGCCTTGTGTTCAGAGAAGGGGTGAGGGGAGAGAGAAGGGAGGTTAAAAATGTGTCTGTGGACTTAGCCTGGCAGGAGGGGCCAGGTCTAAATTGTAATAAACAGATTGAGCATTTCCCAGCATGACAGAATCTAGGGTGTCTGTCTGCAGGGAAAGGGCCTGGGGGAATTGTGATGTGAAATTAACTAAAACCGGTTCTGAAATGCCCACAACTGCCCTTCTCCCCCAGACAGGCTGCAGAATGTTTTGCTCCAGCTCATCCCAGCCTGGCGTGGGACAGGGAAGAGAAATGGCTGCAGTGGAGTCAGTCCAGGTAGAGATTATCGGGGGGTTGCTGGTGGGTTCCTGCTGGAGGAAAGGGAGAGCAAATACACCAAAGGTGGGAAGGTTTGCAGAGTCTGGTTTGGAGGTTGGAGCGGGGCAGGAAATTCACAGCGTGGGGAAAAGAGGAGACCAGGGTGTGGCAGACCTGCTGGGAGTTATTTACTAAGTGGCCTAGATTCTAGGAACAGACCCAGGAGGTTTGGAGGTGGAAATGCCCTAATTTGTGAAGAGAGAAAATAACCCACCTACATGGAGCTAGTCAAACTGACCAGACTCCTAGTGCTGGAGCCTGACCTCATTAACCATCAGCTGCTGTGAGATATAAAGGGCATACCCATGAGTCAGGCTTATTGGAGCTGCCTCTCCCTTCATATCCCACTCCTCACAATGAGGAGGGTGTTGGGCATCCTACCAGCGAGCTCTCCCTGGACCCTGCTAGGGGCTCCATCTCCTGTATCAGTCAGTGGCTAGTAGGGGGGTGATGGATATGCTGGGAGAGATAAGGGGCTCTCTCTTCATCCCCTCACCCTGGCATTTGCTGGATACTCTGAGCCAGGTCGAGGTGGGACTCTCCTGACTATGATCCACCCAGAGCTTCCATTTGATTCACTCTTCTCTGCCACAAATAGTGGGGCTCTGAGTGGGGCAGCAAGTCCTTAGTGTTGGACTCTTACTCTTTCAGGGGCTGGTGACCTTCAAGGAGATGGCTATGTATTTCACCAGGGAAGAGTGGGCTCTGCTGGACCCCACTCAGAGAGCCCTCTACTGGGATGTCATGCAGGAGAACTATGAGACTGTGACCTCGCTGGGTAAGGGTTCCTGTCCCTTCTGTTCTTGGAAGGGGAAATGAAGAGTGAAGGTTCACGCCACCCCCACAATGCCATCTGTACCCTGTCCTGTTTCAGCATCACCCCAATAGGCCAGTGACACACATAATACCAGAGACCCTCCTCTGCTGCAGAACACTTTGGGAACAGAGCACAGGAGCCGTATTGCACAGTGTCAAATATCTCCTGTTTGCTCAAGTGAAACTGGGGGTTAGGTCTGGCATAACTGTCCCATACCCCTAATCATTTTTCTTGCCCTTTTCTGAACCTTTTCCAATTCCAATATTTCTATTTTTGAGATGGGGTGACATGTGCATGCAGTATTCAAGATGTGGGTGTATCATGGATTTATTTGCTGTTTTTACAAATATGATCTATGAGATATTCTGTCATATCTATCACTTTCTTAATTATTTCCTACATTGTTCACTTTTTTTCACTGCTGCTGCACATTGAGTGGATGTTTTCAGAGAACTATCCACAGTGACTCCAAGATCACTCTCTTGAGTGGAAACAACTAATTTAGACCCCATCATTTTGTATGTATAGTTGGGATTGTGTTTTCCAATGGGCTGCACTATGTGCTATCCTGTCATCTAGTACTGCTGAGATCCTGGATTCAGTAATATCCCTGCCCTTCCTGTTCCTTTTCTCCACCGAACCCCGCCAGCCCATGCTTCCTGTTCCCAGCTTCCCCAGGATTCTCGCACTGTCTCTGAACATCTCTGTCAGCAAGAAGCAGTGCCAGGGACACTTGCCCTCTGTCTGGAGTCTTCGATTTCTGGGACATGGATTTACTTTCTCTGTGTTGTAAGAGGCTCTGTCATAATGAGTGTCTGTGATGTTACCCAGAGTACAATCTGGACTGTTAAATAGCTGTACCTCAGTCCTCCAGCATGGGGTGCCTTTTCCACTGTTTTCCCGTGAGAACAGCCCCTCTTGGCCAATTAACACACAGTCTCCAGCATGTAACTCACTCCCAGCTACACAGTATTGAGTGCTGCTAGACAGCCACTCATGAATTACACCTCAGGAGAAAACCAGCAAATTCTCAAGTGCCCAACTTTCCCCCAGAAATGTGCATCTTGCACTGTCCAGCACGCTACTGAACGACCCAAGCTCATATGAAGTCTGTCATTTCATCAGCGGAAAATGACATGCACCAGCTTGTTATCCCAAACAGAGTTTCCAACACACTTCAATCCACACATACTGGTTAGATGAACAATAAACCAAGCTTGTTAACTACCAAAAACTAAAACTAGGCCCAGTCCATGAAAGGGGCACTCCCAGGAGAGACTGTATAAAGGCTGGAACATGAAACACCTTTGTAAACCTGAGACAGCTGCCTTGGGGACAATGACAGGGAGAATCCCCCAAAGTGACTCCTTTGTTTCTGCTCTTCTCTGGCCTCCAATTGTTCCTTCCAACGTGGAGTACTTTGCACTTGTCTCTACTGAATTTGATCCTATTTACTTCAGATCATTTCTCCCGTTTGTCCAGATCATTTTGAATTTTAATCCAATCCTCCAAAGCACTTACAACCCCTCCCAGCTTGGTGTTGTCCGCAAACTTGATACATGTAAGAGAGAGACTGTTACTGGGAGGGTATCCCCATGTGTCAGAGGGTTACACCCTGGTGGGAGGGGGCTAGGCCTGTACTGGAATAAGGTCACTCTGTGCTTCACAGTGTGCTAGAACCTAGAATGTGCATTAGCAGGGGAAAAGCTGGGGGGAATCGGCTTGTGGAATGGACAAAAGCCTAGTCTGAATTCTCACACCTTGCCCTTTTCACCCCGGCAGGCCAGAGAATAACATCCATGTTTCGCTGCAGATCATCTCGTCCTCCCAGGGGCAAGGAAATGGCTGCAATGGAGCTGGCTCAGGTAAGAGATTATCAGGGTGGCGGGCTCTGCTTGGAGGTTGAGGAGCAGTAAATGCATAAGAGGGTGGGAATTGCTAGAAGTGGTGGGAAGCAGGAAATATCTCGGGTGGAGAAAGGGAGGGGACAGCATGTGACAAACCTGCTGAGACTTGTGTAGTGTAGGGCGTGATGGGTTGTCACCCCCAGGAGGCAGTTTGTGGAGCTTCTGGGAACTGCTGTGTCCTCTAACCCTCACGCTGGGCTGGCCCTTCTCACACTGCTTTGCTGGAGATTTCGCCAGCCTCTCCAGGGCCTGTTATCACCCAACACAACAGCAGGTGGCGCCATGCAGCCAACTAAGCTACCTGAGTGCGTTACCTAAGCCACTCAAGGACAGATTGAAGACAAGAGCCAATTTCCCACTCCCTAACCTTGCACACTTGCTGTAGTATAAATCCAGAATGATACCATCTTATAGTGCACAGGGATCTCTATAATACAAGCTCATTAATGTAGTTCCCCTTCCCCTCGATATGGGACAGATGTGCACAACAAGCTGAGATTTTCCCCAGACACGTCACTCAAAATACGCTGGTTAAGATAAAGCATCAAACAAGTTTATTAACTGCAGAAAGATAGATTAAGTGATTATAAGTGATAACAAACAGATCAAAGCAGATTATTTAGCAAATAACCAAAACTCAGACTAAGCCTAACATACTAGATGGATAGAATTTGAATTAGCAATTTCTCACCCTGACTGATGGTACAAGCAGTCCCCCAAGTTTCCATACACAAGCTAGAAATCTCTTGATCCTGGGAGCAGCACTTCCCCCACATCCGTTTTTGTTTCTCAGGTGTTTCCAGAAGTTCTCTTGTGTGGAGAATGAGGCCAAGAGATGATGTCACACCCCACCTTATGTAGCTTTTCCATATGGTGGGAACCTTTTGTTCCAAACTCAGTTCCTAGTCCAGTTTGTGGAAAAATACAGCTACTAAAATGGAGTTTAGTGTCATGTGGTCTGGTCACAGGCCCTGCTGAGTCATAGTAGCCATGACTCATAGGCTGGCTGAAACATTCACAGGAAGGCTAAGCTCTTCCACAGTCCATTGTCTTTGTTGAGCCATCAGCACTGTCTGGCTTCTTCATTGTTGTACCTGAAAGGCTCATTGTGGGTGTTACCCAGAGTAAGCACATTTGAAATACAGATACAGAGTCAATATCCATAACTTCAGATACGAACATGATATGTGCACACAAATAGGATAATCATATTCAGCAAATCAGAACTTTTCCAGTGACACCACACATGATGCATCTTCTACAAAATAGATCATAATTATGTCCTAACCATATTATAATCATACCACTATGATGAATATGGGGGTGTAGTGTCAGATAGGTCCTAATTTCAAGGCACAGGAGTTGGGAATGGAACTTCCCCTCTTTGTGGAACAGGAAATAACCCTCCAGCCAGGGCTGGGACAACTTCCCAGACTCTCAGCGATGGAGCCTGAATCTACTGACATTTCATTAATTACCACCAACCCCAATCTTTGTGGCAACTGTAAACTTTATCAGTGATGATTTTGTACTCTCTTCTAAGTCATGGATAAGAATGTTAAATAGCACAGGGCCAAGAACCAATCCCTGCAGGAACCTGCTAGAAAGAAATCCACTCGATCATGGTTCCCCATTTACTATCAGAGTTTTTAATCTATTTAATGTATGCCGTGTTTATTTTGTATCATTCTAGTTTTTTTTAGTAAAAATATTGTGCTAATCAAGTCATGTCCCTTACGGAAGTTTAGGTATATTACATCAATACTATTAGCTGCAACCAAACTTTTGATCTCATCCAATAAGGATATCCCGTTAGTTTGATAGGCTCTATTTTCTCTAAACCTTTGTTAATGGGCACTACAATTCTGACCTTCTAACTTCTATTCTTTATGATTGACTTCCCCTTTCTTCCATATATTTTATTTGGAGAGTGCCTGGATTCCTACCAGGGAGCCACTATCAGGGTCCAGAGACAGCCCCATCTCCTATATTAAGCTCTGGCTAGTAGCTATGTGATAAATGTGAAGACCCTGCTTCTGTCTGTCAGATGGGAGACACAAAGGTTCTCTCTTTCTACCCTCTGATGCCTCCTGGCTGCTGTAAGCAAGGTGGGGTGGGACTCTGTTAGCATGTGCCTCCCGGAGCTTCCATTTCCCTGGTGCTGCTGTTCCGTGAATAGTGGGGTTGTGAGTGGGTCAGCAGGTACTGAGTATTGGACTCCTGCTCTTTCAGGGGCCGGTGACCTTCGAGGAGGTGGCTGTGTATTTCTCCAGGGAAGAGGGGACTCTGCTGGACCCCACTCAGAGAGCCCTCTACAGAGATGTCATGCAGGGGAACTATGAGACGATGGTCTTGCTGGGTAAGGATTCCTGTCCCTTCTGTTCTTGGAAGGGGAAATGAAGAGTGAAGGTTCATGCCACCCCCACAATGCCATCTGTACCCTGTCCTGTTTCAGCATCACCCCAATAGGCCAGTAACATACATACTACCAGAGACCCTCCTCTGCTGCAGAACACTTTGGGAACAGAGCACAGGAGCAGCATCACACAATGTCAAATATCTCCTCTTTACTCAAGTAAAACTGGGGTTAGGTCCAGCATAATGAACAGAAGCTTCCTACCCCCAGCCTTCTCTCAAACCCTGAGCCTTCTCTACCCAAACCAGAATGTGCTTGGGGTGTAACAAGCAGGCGGCTGGAGTCAGAGCTGCCAGTCCAGGGTTACTTATCATACAGACACTCAGTGCGTCCTTGAACGCTGGCTGGGAGTATCCAGACAGGGGAGCTCCAGCAGCAGAACACTGAATCTCACCCAGGATTACAGATGACACAACTCCTCGCCGATCTGGATTGCACCCCAGCATGTGAAAATGGCCTAGGTTGGTAGTGACATTTCTTGAGACATGGAGAGTCTTGCTCCCATATCACCAGGTGTAATAAAAATAACAGGAAAGGCCAAATATGGAAAACTGATTGTTCAGCTTGCTTTTGACCTGCATCATATTTTGCAGTATATTCCAATAAGAAAATTAACGTGCAACGTATGTGTCATTGTTTGTGGTTTTAAGCTGTAAAAGGCTTGTGTGATTTTTAGCTCAGGAACAGTATTCCAATAGCTGTCGCCCCCTGCGTGCTTGTAACCAAGAAAAGAGCCTCAGGCTGAGCTGATTCAAATATTAATCCTGTGGTCGTTTTCCACAACAGCCTCAATAGGTCCCTGTGATGGAATGTAAGGCTACATCTAGACTACCCACTGTATCGGCGGGTTAAAATCGATTGCTCGGGGATCTATATATGGCGTCTCATCTAGACACCATATATCGATCCCCGAACGCGCTTATATCAATTCCGGAACAACACCAACCCCAACAGAGTTGCTGATTTGACAGGGGGAGCCGCGGACATCGATCCCGCGCGGTGAGGATGGGTGAGTAATCCGATCTTAGATATTCGACTTCAGTTACGTTATTCACGTAGCTGAATTTGCGTATCTAAGATCGATTTCCCCCCGTAGTGTAGACCAGCCCTTAATGTCTTCACACCTTCCCCCTGCAGGAGAATGACTGTTTGACCAGCTGTTTGCCTTGCTGTCTCTGAGGAACTGGTCTGTGGGTGTTCCCCAGAACTGTAACTTTTTCAGTAATATCATACTGTAAAATCTCACAATTTTACATACAGTGTTACTACACATTTTAACAGGAGGATAATATTCAGTAGGTTATGCGTTTTCTAATGATACCTCACAAGCCATTTTCCACTAGCAGGGTCTTCTCTGTTCACAGAATTTCTGATAGTTTGATGTCTGCTGGCAATGGATATCACTATTTTGGCATCTCTCTCTCTGTCTCAGTGAGCACCCGCTGTGGTTGTTGAAAGTCTGTGATGGGATCTTTGGGATGCAACTGAACAGTGGGACCCCTGAGCCCTTTGTCCCACCACCTGGGCTCCCTCTCACACATGTGATGCTGAGACAAGCTGTGAATCTCTGGCAGATATTGCACTTACACAGACATCCGTAGGTAGGGACACAGCCAACTGAATTACATGAATGCTTCTGCAGCCACTCATAACACTAATGATAGAAAGTCGCCCCCCCTACAGCTCTGCAGCCTTGCACCCCTGGATCATACCATCTTGCCTTAATCAGAAGCCTGATCAGTGTGAGTTTATTACACAGGGTCCACCCCTCCCTCACTGTGAATAGTACATGAACCAGCCTTGTAATGGAGCTGAGATTTCCCAAGAACTTCAAGCAAAATACACCAGTTTAAGTAGAGCATAAAACAGATTTATTAACTACAGAAAGATGGAGTTTTAAGGATTATAAGTGGTAGGAATAAAAGATCAAAGTAAATTACCATGGAAATTAAAGATAAATTCACAATCTAAACTTTACACCTTATTACACTAGGGCATAGTTCAGTTATGCACACAGGAAGGCTTAATGCTCGAGCTGCTGCACATGCTGGGCAGGCTTAAGGTCGGGCTCCCCATGGCAGGAGAGAAGAAGACTCGGCCCCTGGAGGGGCAGGCTGGGGCTTCCTGGATCCCATTTGCTCACAGCCAGCGCCCTGCCCCCACTCCCAAGTCATCCGTGGCGCCCCCAGGTCGGCCAGAATGGAGCAGCAGTTTTCACTGCACTACGTCCACTTATGGCTTACAGGCAACTCCCAGACTCACCACAGTCCACCATCTCGGCCAGAAAGGAGCCCACTCAGCCTCACCATTGCTGCTTTTCCTTCCCCCCAGAACCCCGCTTCTCCTGGGCTGCAAGTAGCCATCCCTGGGATGCCAACAGGCAGCCACAGGGGTCTGTCTCTCAGCAGCCAACCGCACCTCCATGGGTTCAGCCCTCAGAAGGGCAGGTGGGGGTTTCCTGGATCCCAGTTGCTCACAGCCAGCCCAGCCTCCACCTCTAAAACCATCAGTCATGCCCCCAGGTTGGCCATAAAGGAGCCGCCATTCTCCACTTGGACTCAGCTTTGCTTGTTTTCCTTTCACCCAGAACCTCCCTTCTTCTTCTGGGCTGCAAGTAGCCACTCCTGGGAAGCCAAGAGGCAGGCACAGGATTCTACCTCCCAGCAGCCAACCACACCTCCCCAGGCTTTGCAGAATGAAGGGTGGTGCTCTACTAACCCCACAGCTTCTTCCCTGCCTTCCTCAGCTCAACTTTCCTCTATTGCCCCATTCCTGCCTCACTTCCTCCTTTGGCCAGTCACGCAAAGGAGCCCAGCAGGAAGTGAGAGCCTCTATAGGCCAACCTCCAACAGCAGAGGTGGCCAAGCCACAAGCCTCCAAATGGTGACTGGCCTAACTACTCTAGGTTCTCCAGCCTGACACCAAGGTGCTTTCTCCACTGCTGTCAGCATCCTCTGTCATGCAGGGGTTGGAGTTATCCCAGGGACAGGCCAATAGGAGGAGTGCCCTTTCTGAATAACAAGGGGATCTGGGAAAAGGAAGCCAGCCTGTTTCTGCCTGGTTTTGAACCAAGGACCTTTTGCGTGTTAGGCAAATGTGATAACCACTACACTACAGAAACTCCACCTACTGGGTTGTTGCTCACTCTGGCACAGACTGATGGACAAATCTAGAGAATGTGGTGGTAGCCCCTCGATAGGTCAGCTGGCAGGGCAGAGGACTGGAGCCAGCACTCAGGAAGTCGTCCTTACCTCGCCCATGTGACTCCAGCTTGAGGGAGAGCTTCTTTTTCTTCTCCTTGCTGACAAAGAGCAAGAGAAGAATGAAAGGTCAGGTGGGCCAACTCGGTGCAGAAGCCCATGCTGTCTTTTCCTGCTGCATAGCCTGAAATGAGGGACTCGTGGCAGTTAAAGGAACTGCTGCACTCTCAGAAAACATCCCGCCCGTGCATAAAGGAGGATAGAAGAGCCTGTTAGTCTAGCACGCTCCCAGCTGAACTGTTTCAGCAGCTGCTAGGTTTCTTTTTGGCCTGTTACTTTTCTGTCTGGGATGTTGTTGTCAGCTGTGGCACAGAAGAAGGACGTCATTGCGAGCTGCCCATGAAGATAAGATTAACTTTTGCCTTCCTTGCTCGGCTTTACTTGCTTCCTCACCCTATTCCTGCCTTAGTTCCTGTGTTACCTGAAGGCAACGGGGGCCCAGCAATACGAAGAGGAAGTTAGACAGCTAGACCCTGGTGGCAAAAGTTCTACCACCGCTTGCCACCCC
Organism: Gopherus flavomarginatus; assembly: GCF_025201925.1. NCBI lineage: Eukaryota > Metazoa > Chordata > Testudines > Testudinidae > Gopherus > Gopherus flavomarginatus. Next base: position 640,516 of record NW_026115085.1, read on the forward strand.
ACTCTCTTCTCCCAGCTTCACATATTGACCGCCAGGGACTTGGTGCCCAGCAGCGCAACGGAAGGCAGTGGACAGAGCCACCCTCGCCTTGAAGCTCTGGCTCATTAAACCGTATCTTCAGTCGCTGATGGCCAATGAGAGACCAACAGCGCTTGCCATTTTAGCACTTGAAAATGCCATTGGTCAGTCACTGGATCTCTTTAATGCTGTTACATAACAAATGAAAATAGAATCTCAGTGTGACATTCTGTACCTTTGGGGGAGTGTGCTGTAACCCCCATATTCCTCATTTTCATATAATCGTGATCTTATATACAGAGCATGCCTTGTAAGGTATCAGGGGAAAGGATATGATCTGCTGAAAGTCATTTCTCTACCCATAGATGTTTACCATTCATGCATATGAAGTTATGAGAATTGTGCAGTGTGGTTATCACTATGCTGTAAGGTGGGGGAGTCAGCCAAATATTAGCTCCCCAGTGACAACAGCAAGGAAAGTAGCCAACACCCGGACAGGGTGTCAAACAACCCATCAACAGCCATTGTTCAGCAAGGGAGCTACAGTGCAATCACTTACCTGCAAGAGGACACCCCAGGGGAATTGCTCAGACTTGCTTGGAGAGACGCAGTGATGCTCACCTGACTCTGAAGGGGGAGCAAAGCCAAGAGGGAAGAAAGGACATGATAAAAGCAGAGACATTTGCCATGCTTTGTCTCTCTCGTCCACCTACATCTACAGACACCCCCACACCAAGCAACTGAAGCGCTGACGAAAGGGGAGAGCCTGGCTGAAAAGCCACCAGCCGGCCTGTGGTGAGAAGCATCTAAGTTTGTAAGGGCATTGAAAGGGTTAAGATCAGCTTAGAGTGCATTTTGCTTTTATTTCACAAAAACAACGAGGAGTCCGGTGACACCTTAAGAACTAACAGATTTATTTGGACACAAGCATTCGTGGGTAAAAAGCCCTCTTCTTCAGATGCATGGAGTGAAAATTGCAGATAGAGGCATAAATATATATTGGAACATGATGTAAAGGGAGTTACCATACAAGGGGAGAACCAGTGTTGAAGGCTAATTCAGTCAGGGTGGATGTGGCTCTCTCCAAGTAATTGACAGGGAGGTGTCAATACCAAGAGAGGGAAAATTGCTTTTGTAGTGAGCCAGTCACCCCCAGTCCCTCTTCAAGCTCAAATTAATGGTGTTAAGTTTGCAGATCAGTTGTAACTCTGCAATTTCTCTTTGAAGTCTGTTTTTGAAGTTTTTTGAATGGCTTCTTTTAAATGGCTACTTTGAATGGCTACGTTTAATTGTGTTATTGAATATGAACATGTAAACGTGTTATGGAAGTCCCATGTGGTCTAGTGGTTAGGATTCTTGGCTTTCACCCAGACAGCCTGGGTTCAATTCCCTACACAGGAACAATGCAGAGCTTCTCCTTGGAGGGGAGGCAAAAAACAAAAAGAATAGGAAGGGATCCTGCCAGCAGCAGAGCTGGATAGAGTTGGGAGCAGTACTGGATTTGACATGGTGCCATAGTGCTAGGCCCAAGCTCTGAAGGGACCTGTAACAGTAACTTCCTCCCCTCTGCAGAAAAGGAGCCTCAGAGCAGCCTGGATTCAGTAGGGGAGCTGAGACCCCATAGGGCCCTGGGAGCTGTAGTTCCTTGACCAGCTCCCTTCCTTAGAGCAGAGAAGGAACATTTCCCAGCATTCCCTTGGCTGCTATCAACAGGAAAGGGAGGGGGGAAGCTGTGAGACTCCATGTGCTGCAGCTTGCTGTGGCTGGGGGGCTGGCTGGCTGCTAGAAGGGGGTGCCACCTGTGAATAGGGAAGAGGTGTGACCAAGGAGTAGAAGGCTTTGGCCCAGGTAGCACCCTCAGAAGACTTCCCCAGACAGGCTTAGGGATGCTGGTGTGACCTCGCCTGGCAGCCCCCAAAGATGGAACTGGGTGGACTAACTGGACAGGGCCCCTCTCTATCTGAAGCTGGGCAAGGGAGGTAGGTGGATCCCGCCAGAAGGTAAAATGGTAAGTAAGGAAGGGGAGGCTCTACTGGACCTGGACAGCTTCAGATACAGGACAGGAGGATTTCCACTTCTGAGCCATGAAAATAGAAATTGACTTTTCCTTTCCAGATGTATCTAATATTCATAAAGGGAATCTAGCCCCTGCCTTCCAGATCTGAACACCTCAAAATCAGGAGTGCTCAAGCTCAATTTGGGCAGCTGTTACTTCATTTCTCCCAAATCAAATATGCTGATCCACTGTCATTTACTGTAGAAAAAGTAGGAGAAAATTGAGCAACAAACGTTGGGGTCTTCACAGTGCTAACGAGGGCTGGAATTGCTATTTTCAACAGCCATTACACTTTTTTTTTAGTTTTGTTTGTTTAAAAGGAAGACAGTGATATTGCACTGGCAAATTCCCCATAGAAACAAAGAATGGAACAAAAGAATAATAAAGGCACCTCAACTTTCCTCATTTATGTAGGACGGTCTTATTAGATGGATCCAGACATCTTCCAATCACAGAAGCTGATAATTGTTCCACTTTACTGCAGTTCTGTAACCATGCAGGAACCTAAAGGAGGAAAGTGCCTAACTCCAGAGCCTGCAGCTGCCTAGGGCCAGTGCTGAGGATTTAGAGTCCCTAGTGCTGCCCTTGCAAGGTTCAAGCATGCTCAGCCTTGGCATTGCCTCCGCTCCTGCGGCTAGTAGCTGCAGCTGTCTAAGTCTGGCCTCTGGCAGTTGCCCCATGGCTGTAGCTAGAGAAACTACAAGTGGCTCTATGACTCCTGGGGCCATAAAGCTAGAGCACCTAAAGACACTGGAGTTAACCTCAAGGAACAGAGGTCACCAGTAGGAAAGGAATGTCGGGGGAGCAGGGAAGGCGGGAGCAGGTCAGGCTTGCAGAGGGAGCTTCCAGCTGGTTGGGAGCATGTCCAAAGTAGAAAGGAAACAAGTATGGGGAGAGGTGGTGGTGACCAGGTAGCAGACTAGCACGTAGATGGGAGCAGAGGGAGAGACGCCGGTGTCTTCAGATTCCCAAGGGCTAAGTCCTCACTTTGGGGAAATGGTGTTTGCCGGTGGCTTGCTCACATGGCAGGATGGGGGCTGAGGGAGGGATCTGTCAGAACTGATCAGGTGTCTGCTGGCTTTAGGACTTTGAGCTGAGACTAGGACCACATGCAGTGACTGGTGACATGGGGGGGTACTGGAGACATGGCTAGAGAAGGTCTGAATGAGGAAAGATATAAATCTGTGGGGAGTTTCCTTGGTCACTATGAAAGTTCTGCTCACTGTGGACACTGGTAAACCCACATGGGTGTACAGCTCAATAAGAAAACCCGCGGGCTGAGGGAGCTGTGTATGGCAATGCATATAGTCATGGAGAGGTGTGTGATCAAAATGAAAAATGTCTCTGAGGTTCAGTACCGGGTATACGAAGGCACCAATGGCACTGCCCCACCAGGCCCACACTCGGAGCCCACAGTGACTATACTGGGGCCCACAAATATGTTTGGTGCCAGGGCCAACAAAAGGTTAATCCAGCCCTGACTGCCTGAGCACTATTTCAGCCTCACATTTTTGGGTGGAACTCCCACAGTGAGAGCTGCAGAGCACTCCCCCGCAACACACACGCACACACTCGTCCTGGTGTTGGGAGGGGAACAGGAGAAAGGACAAAAGAAGAGATGAAGAGAAAGGAGGGAGGGACAGGTGGATGGAGGAAAAGGTGAAACACAAAGGACAAACCCTAATGTCCCCATGATTCTAAGGGACAAAATCCCAGGTGCGGAATAAAATTCTGCCTCCTTAAACTCATGTTTTCCATGCCTAGAATTCAACTCTCACCAGATGGATCAGACTGAACAGGTTTCACACCTCCAGGAGGCTCTTACCTTCTAAAGAGGGACGGCTGTTTTCTAGTAAAATCACTACAAGGGAAGGAGAAAACTGGAAAGAGGTTTCTCCTGGCGCTCACGTCCGTGAACCCGAATACTCTCTCAGTCCTCAGACAGAGACCTGGAGAAGGAGACTTGCTGAAGCAAAGCCACAGGGGTCTCTGAGGTTTCCCTAGCCCCTGGCCCCTGACTGATGTCAGGATCTCTCTGTGAGGTCACCACCTGCTCACCAATAGTCTTTGACCAATAGTGTGAGGTCCTGCAAAAGGCCTTTGTGATGTCACTGCCACACCCCGCCCTTGCTGTGCCAATGTCCTGCCCCGGCCAGGCACTTTGGAGCTTTGAGCTACTCCCTGTGGATCACCTCACTCAAGGAGCTTTTCTATAGAGCATCCTCAGATGTCTAAGCACACGAGTGCCATGGCAATGAACTGACACACATGGCACCAAGATGAGATCATTAGTAGACTAACCTATAGGAGAAGGACACCCCAGCATTAGTAGGGGAGAAATCCCTACTGAACATGCATTACACCTAGCAGCCCCTGCGTGGGGTCGGGTGGGGGCTGCGGAGGGGGGAGACCTGGGAAAGGGATGGATGGAAAATGTCTGTGCAGCCGGGACATGGCCGGGGGGCGAGGGGAGAAGAGCAGGTGACCCCTGAGGAGCGGGGAGAAAAAGGGAGGGCTGAGATCCCCTCGGAATTACCACTGCCCCCTCCGTGGAGACCCCCCTCCTCTCCTGTCCTCCCCCCTTTCTCCCTAGAGAGCAACAAGCAACATTCAGGCTGACACCCCCTTCCCTCAAACCCCTGAGAAGTTCCCTGTTCCCCTCCCCCCATTGTGCCCCATTTTCTCTCCCCTTTGCCAATGGCCAGTTCAGATCTCAGGTTTGGGGTGTTTCCCCCCATTTTCACCTGCAGTGATTTGTCCTTGTGTAGGTGGGAAATGGTACCCCGAGTGATTTCTGAACTGGGCAGAGGCTGGGGGGGGCCTGAGACAGGGACACCTCTGGGCTGGGCTGGGGGGGCCACTCTCTGCTGGCAACAGGGCGTGGGAAGGGCCAGGAAGGGGAGGGGGGAGCAAGTGTCCCCCATAGAGAGGGTCCAGCCCCAGGCTGCTACCAGTAGCACATTCCTATCCTGGCCGGGGGGGAGGGGCTTTCTCCAGCTGGGACCTGCCCCCTAGGCAGCCCCAGGCTCTGACCGCACCAGCCCCGCCTGGAGCCCCCAGTGAGTGAGAGACCCCGGAGGGGGAGGAGGAGGGAGCACTGGGCCCTGACAGGAAAGTGACTCTCTCCCCTCAGATCTTGGTGTTTTCCTCTCATGTTATCAAATATGCAGTTTGTGACACAATTTCTTTGCAAATCTCAAAGATTCAAATAAAATAACCTAAACATTTGCCCCACTTCTCTCTAGTTGTCTATTTCTAATTGAATATGCCCTGAGATTTTCCTGTCTCTAATTATAAAATAATAAGAAAATCTCAGATTTACACCTTTTCTCAGATTATTGAACACAAAATGTTTGCAAATGTTGCCCATTTCCTCTTTATTCATTTATCAAGTATTCATGTGAAACACTCAGATTTTACCTCCTATCAACAACTGATATAAAATCCCTCTGATTTTCCACTTTCCTCTCTATAATTTGCAAAATGGATCCAAAATCTCTGATTTCCACCCTTTGTCTTTCATTTCTGAACACTGATCTGAAAGCTCAGGTTTTCCCTCTGTGTCATTATCAAATGTCAATTAACAATCCTCTCAAGTTTTGTGCTGTTCCTTATGTTTCTAAATCCCAAAAACTTCTTCCTTCGGGGGAACCTGTTGCCCTGAGTCGCTCTCCATTCTGGATGTTGCAGGGGATTATATTTCCCAGTGATTGTCTTTCCCCTCTCCTTTGAGGATCATTTGTTTCCTCTTTTAGCTCTGTTAGATATTTGCCAAAGAAAGAGAACAGCCTGATATTTAATACACATCAAAGTCAGAGGCCTCCCCCTGTTTGGGGATCAGTGGTTCGCAGCTGGTAGTGGGAGAGTTGGCTGGCCCCTTTTCTTTTCTCCAGCTGGCACAGGATGAGGGGCTCACTCTGAGTGCAGCATGTCTTGAGAAGTATCCCAAACCACAAGACAAATGGTCTCTGTGAAGGGTTGCTTCCCACAGTGCTAAGATGTAGCCACCTCTGGCAGGATCCATGGTGGCTACTATTTGCTAGTGACAGGCCACGGAAATTTCTTACCTATTTTGCCCCTCCATGCCAGGCCTGCACAACATACGGCCCACGGGCAACGTGCGGCCCGTGAAGTCTCACTGTGCGTCCCGCAGCCGGGAATCAAAGGGCTCTGGGCTGCCCGTAGCCGCGGGGAATCCAAACCCCTTTAAAGTTCAGCCGCGGCCGGGATTCAAAAGGTTCTGAGCTGCCGGCAGCCGCAGGGAGCCCAGAGCTCTTTAAATCTCAGCCGCGGCCAGGATTTATAGGGCTCTGGGCAGGCGGGCGGGGAGCTCAGAGCTCTTTAAATCCCAGCCACCAGGGCCGGCTTTAGGCCAATTTAACCAATTCCCTTGAATCGGCCTCGCTCCTAAGAGGACCCCGCACCCAAGCCCCAGTACCAGCAAAAGCCAGTGCGCTGTACCAGGGTGGCCCAGTTTCCCCAGGGGGCAATTTAAAAGGCCTGGGGCTCCCAGCAGGGGCTGGAAGCCCAGGCCCTTTAAATTGCCACTAGAGCCCTGCTGCTGGAGCCCTGGGGTATGGCTGCGGGGCTCTGGGGGCTATTTAAAAAGTCCAGGACTCCCATTGCTTCTACCTCCCTGGCCCTTTAAATAGCCACTGGAGCCCCGCCGCTTCCCCAGGGTTCCCGCGGCTATTTACAGAGCTGGGGCAGTGGAAGCAGGGGCGCCCCGGGCCCTTGAAATAGCCCCCAAGCCCCAGGCTGCTGCTGCTACCCTAGAGGGAGAGGGGGGAGGAGGAGGAGGAGAAGGAGGCACTCACCATAGAGGATGGGCTGTACCCCCTGTACCTGCACCCCCTGCCCTGCCTGCAGCCAGCCCATCCCCAGCCTTCCCCTGCTGCACACCCTGCACCCCCCAGATAAACCGCTGATCCAAAACAGACCCCCCCCCGTGCCCACCCGGCTGCTTCTCTCCTCAAGCAAACACCAGCTGTGGGTGTTCCAAAGGGATCCCCCTGCCTCTGCTCATTCACTGCAAACAGTAACTGTGTTTGGTTTTTAGATAAGCAGCTCCGGGAGCCTTCAGCTCACAACAAAGCAAATAGAGGCATCACACCAAAACAAAGAGCGTTATCTCTACTTAAAAGCATTATGGGAAGGTTCCGGAGGTCAGTGACAGCGTAGTAAGATTAATCACTGTTTACACTGGCACCCCAGCGCTGCATCACCAGCTCTGTTCTCTTTATTCCTCTCGTCGAGGTGGAGCACATGCAGCACTGTAGCCAGGGAGATACAGCGCTGTATGTGGCTTGCCAGTGTGGACGGGGAGTAAGTTACAGCGCTGTAAAGCCACCACCTGCACTGTAACTCTCCAGTGTAGCCAAGGCCTGAGTTGTAGTAATAATAGCAGCCAAGAATCCGGTGGCACCTTATAGACTAACAGACGTATTGGAGCATGAGCTGTCGTGGGTGAATACCCACTTCGTCAGATGCAACAATAGTCCCATATGGGCTAGTGGTCAGGATTCCTGGTTTTCACCCAGGTGGCCTGGGTTCAACTTCTGGTGTGGGAAGAGTGCAGAGCTTTTGCCCAGAGTGGAGGCAGGAAATGAAAGGAACAGGAAGGGATCCTGCCAGCAGTGGAGTTAGACAGTGTAGGGAGGGGACCCCAGAAGTGGGAGTGGGGCAGTGGTTTGGGGGGAGATGAGGGAAGGATCCCAGCAGTGCGGGAAGTTGACAACCTGGAGAGCACAGGCCTGGAATGGGGACCTGGAAGAGTGAATGTGTCCCTCTAAACCCATCAACTGCAGACTAGGCAGGCTTGGAAGGATTGTGTATTTGTTGGTAAATGTCAATTTCTGTGTAAACACACAACCCAATGGCAAAATATTTCCATCAATAATCATCAAAATTGACAGATGGGCAAAGTAAGAAACATGCTGCTTGAGAACTTATCACGTTGTAGGAGCAGCAGTGATCTGTATGCTCTGTATAACCTGTATGCTCAAAAGGTCTGTTAAACTCCCCCAGCTTGTGTCCTTTCCCGCTTTGAATGCCTGTGAAGTGGCTTTCCCACTCTCCTTTGTACCTCCAGTGAATGCCCTTCACCCGGCCCATCTGGCCAGTGGTTCGCTGTGTTACATTCTATTGCACCTCAGGGAGACTGATCTTCATCGCACCGTCCATCGCTGCGCTGTGGGACACTTACCTTAAAGGATCCTGACATCTCCACTGCCAGGCCTGTCCTGGGAGCGTGAGTATGAGTGTGACACCCTCTCCCATCCCTTCTTTTGAGCTTAGCTATCAAGCTAATAAATGTGCTGCTTTCTGCCAAACTCTGGGGGGGAGGGGCATTATTAGTCCTCTCTAAGCTTACTAACTGACCCAATTTTGGGTAACACAAGCAACATTGTTTGATCTGTTATTGTACCAAAGGGGGAGGTGGTTGTCTATAAAGGAGGGTGAAGACTAAATGCCTCTGATGAGAATGGGATTTGAACCCCTGCAGGCAGAGCATAATGGGGTAGCAGTCCATCACCTTAACCACTCGGTCACCTCATCTGAGCTGTCAAAAAACGGACAGGAGGAGAAATCTAAGGCCGGCAGAGATAGGGACACTAAGGAGTTTTTAAATACTAAGCGAAAGCAGGGTCTGAATGAGCTCCCCTCTCTCACCTAGTGAGGAGCTGGGGAAAGACTTCCGGAACAGACCGTGTTTGCATAGACACACCTACTCTGCCTAGCTATGCAGCATGATGGGGCCGCTTCCCCAAAATGACCAGTTTGGGATGGTCTTGGGTTTCAAATGACTTTAGGATTGAGTGGAATGAAATGTTATTCTCCTTCCTGTATGAGTGAAGGGCAGCAGAACATACCTAGTCCGTCCTGATGGAGGGGTAGGTGAGTGAGGAATAGCTTTTATTGGACTGCAGAGAAGTGATTGAGGACGTCACCCTAAACCAGTGGTCCCCAAACATTTCACATTGTGGCCTCTTAGCCATGGCTGTGGCCCCTCGGAAGCCACGGTCAAGAACCGGGGCTGGGAGGAGTGGGGCTGTTGCTTGCTGGGGTGAGGGGTGCGGACAGGGGTAAAGGGGTCGACGCCGGGCTGGGAGCCAGAGTCTCAGGCTGAGAGTGGGGTTGGGGAAGAGCTGTGGCAGAGTGGTGCTCCCTTCCTGCCCTCTATGTGGGCTGGCTCAGGTCCTGAGGTGCCCCCATGAATGTTCCTCTGTGTCCCCCTAGGAGTCGCACCCCACATTATGGGGACCACTGAACCCTACTCGCTAAGCCGGGGCTAGTGATGCCAAACCCCCGGGAAAGGGAGAACAAGTGTGGGGGCCCCAGCACCAGAACCATGCCCCTACCTTCTGTCTGTGGCTCTACCCCCTTCCACCCATGGCCCCATCCACTGTCACTTCTGTTCCACCCCTTCCCCCACCAGCCCCACCCTATCACTCCTTTACCCCTGCCTCGCTGTGGCCCTGAGACCAGAGAAGCTCTGTGCCCCTGCTGCAGCCCCCGGGCTGTAGCAGGGAGTGGGAGCTCCTCCAGCCCTGGGGCTGACATAGGGGAGACTTTTCCAGGGGGACCTAACTTGGCCAGGGCCCCTGATCATGGGCCCCACTGTCCCCTTGGCAGTGCAAGGTTTGGGGAGGCTGAGCCCCCTTGTCATAAACAGATAGCTAAGGGTTAATGTTCTTTTACCTATAAAGGGGTAACACCAGTAACCTAAAACACCTGACCAGAGGACCAATCAGGAAACAAGACTTTTTCAAATCTGGGTGGAGGGAAGTTTGTGTGTGAGTTCTTTGTTCTTTGTCTTGTGTCTGTGGCGTCTCGGCTATGAGAGTGATTTTTCTATCTCCTGCCTTTCTAATCTTCTGTTTCCAAGTTGTAAGTACAAAGATAATAAGACAATAAGTTTATATTGGTTTTTTTTGTATTTACATGTGTGTAGTTGCTGGAATGTTTAAATTGTATTCTTTTTGTATAATGCTGTTTATTCATTTTTTTCTTTTAAGCAAATAACCCTGTATTTGTCACCTTAATACAGAGAGACCATTTTTATGTCCTTTTCTTTCTTTTTATATAAAGCTTTCTTTTTAAGACCTGTTGGATTTTTTCTTTAGTGGGGACTCCAGGGAATTGAGTCTGCAGCTCACCAGGGAATTGGTGGGAGGAAGAAGTCAGGGGGAAAATCTCGTTGTGTTAGATTTACTAGCCTGACTTTGCATACCCTCTGGGTAAGGGGGAAGAGAGATTAGCTATCTTGGTACTTCTATTTCCAGGACTGGAAACAGGGAGGGGGGAGTCCCTCTGTTTAGATTCACGGAGCTTGCTTCTGTATATCTCTCCAGGAACCCAGGGAGGGAACACCTGGAGGGGAGGAGGGGGAAGGGAAATGGTTTATTCCCCTTTGTTGTGAGACTCAAGGCATCTGAGTCTGGGGGTCCCCCAGGGAAGGTTTTGGGGAGACCACAGCGAGCCAGGCACTGTATAAATCCCTGGCTGGTGGCAGCTTTACCAGGTCCAAGCTGGTAACTAAGCTTGGAGGTTTTCATGCTAACACCCATATTTTGGACGCTAAGGTCCAAATCTGGGAAAAAATGTTATGACGCCCCTCCCCCCTGAGCCTCCATTACGAGCCGCCCAGGCTACCACTGCTCAGTGTGTGGCCAGTCTCTGTGTTTTCTGCTGCTCGTTCTGGGGAGCCTGGCCGGCCTTAGGGGTGGTGCCCCCCGATAGCCGCCCAGGGCTCCAGGGGTCAAATGGCACCGTGTGGCAGTGCAAAGGTGCTCACTGCTCTCCCCTGCCCCAATGCTCCTCCATGGGTCCATAGAGGTTTGAGGGGAGTAAGGAGCAACCCTATGTGCTCCATGCGTCCTGGTCACTTTTCCCACTTGGGCTGTGCTGTGAGGGGAGCATCAGAAGCTGCTGCTCTCTGCCCTCCCGCTATGCAGCCCGGCTGAGGAAAGTGACCTGGATGCAGGGAGCTCGGATGATCTCACTTCTTGCCCCCACATCCCACAACCCCTAGGGGTGCCCAGATGAGCAGCGTTCCAGGGAGGAGTGGGGGGCAGCAATGCCAGCTGCTCCATGCACACAGGTCAGTCTCCCCATGTGGGTGCAGGAGGGGATGCAAGGGTTTCTGTGATGCCTATTCTATCAATATCGTCACTCAATACCAGGCACTCAAATTCACCAGTCTTAGTACTTAGACGTTTAGCGTTTGTATTTAAGCACTTCTAAAATGTGTCCCATTTTAGCTGTCTGCTATTACATGATGTAATTGAGGGAGACTCTTTCATTTCACTGTTTCTCATCAGAACCTACCTGTACATTATCATCTTCCATCCTCTCCACCTTACTAGGCTATAGAGAATCCCTGTGAATAGTTCCTCTCCTAACGGATGTCTCTGTCTGAACCCTGTGCTCCTCAGTGCCTGTCGGCTTTCCCCAGCTCTGAGGCTGTGTCTACACCGCGCACCTTACCACGGTGCAGCTGTGCCACTCTAACCGTGCCATTGTAAGGTGCGCTGTGTGGCCGTCCTTATCGCTGAGAGAGAGCTTCCCCGGCAACAAAGCCAAACTACCTCCAATGAGGGGCAGGAGCTTTGTCACCGGGAGCACAGCTCCACCTATGATGCGCTGTTCACACTGCCGCTTTTCATGGCTCAAATTTTGGCATTCGGGGAGTGTTTTTTCTCACCGCAGAGAGACAAAATTTTTAGCAACAAAAGCCGAAATTAAAAAAAACTCCTCTGCAACCTATTTAATTTTACCTTTATACAACCTTTATACTGCCTCCAGTTCTGGTATCCTCATTTGAAAAAGATGTTGTGAAATTGGAGCTAGGGCAGCAAAGAGCCACCAAATGTTCTGAGGGCTGGAGAAAAATGCCTTCCAGTGAGCTATTGAAAGAGCTCAACCTGTTTAGCTTATCAAAAGAAGATTGAAAGGTGATTTCATTGAAATGTTGAAGGGCCTTAATGGAGAGAAAAGATTGGGTATTTACGGGCTCTTGAATGGAGCAGAGAAAGGCATAACAAGACCCAATGGCTGGAAAGTGAAAAGAGACAAATTCATATTACAACTGAGGCACAATAGTCAACAGCGAGGATGATTCACCACAGGAGCAAGCTACCAAGGAAAGTGGTGGATTCACCATCTCCTGATGTCATTTAATGAAGACTAGATGCCTTTCTGGAATGTGTTTGCCCCCAAAGTAGCTGTTATGTCATACAGGAGGCCTGTGATATGCAGGTTAGATGCTCTAATGGTGTCTTCTGACCATGAAGTCGACTAATTTCTGAAAAACTGAGTGTAGCATTGGGAGCAGCGTCTGATGTTTTCCTGTCTAGCCGGCTTGCTGCCTAGAACGAACGCTCCTTGAGTGGGGTGATCCACAGGGAGTAGCCCAAACCTCCAAAGTGCCTGGCCAGGGGCAGGACATTAGCCCAGCAAGGGAGGGGTGTGGCAGTGACATCACAAAGGCCTTTTGCAGGACCTCAGACTATTGGTCAAAGGTGGTGGGGAGGTGGTGACCTCACAGAGAGATGCTGACATCAGCCAGGCAGGACAGGGGCGAGGGGCCAGGGAAACCTCAGAGACCTCTGTGGCTTTGCTTCAGCACGTTTCCTTCTCCAGGTCTCTCTTTGAGGACTGAGAGATTATTTGGGGTCATGGACGTGAGCGCCAGGAGGAACCTCTTTCGAGTTTCCTCCTTCCCTTGTAGTGATTTTACTAGAAAACAGCCGTCCCTGTTTAGAAGGTAAGAGCCTCCTGGAGGTTTGAAACCTGTTCAGTCTGATCTATCTGGTGACAAGTGAATTCTAGGCATGGAAAACACGAGCTTGAGGCAGAATTTTAGTGCGCACCTGGGATTTTGTCCCTTAGAATCGCTGGGGACATTAGGGTTTGTCCTTTTTGTTTCACCTCTTCCTCCATCCCTCCCTCCTCTTCTTCTCTTGCTTCTTTTGTCCTTTCTCCTGTTCCCTTCCCAACAACAGGACGGAGGTGTGTGTGTGTGTGTGTGTTGCAGGGAAGTCCTCTGCAGCTCCCACTATGGAAGGTCCACCCAAAAATGTGGGACTGAAATAGTGCTCGGGCAGTGATCCCCACCGGTGACCTGGGCCATCCTTTGGGCTCTCTGGTGAGAACCCTCAGCCTCCCGTCCTCCGTCTCTACCCTGATTGGTTGAGCAGGGGGATGTTGACAGGGAGGAGACTCAGGTCCTTGTTGTTCTCTTTTAAGATCAAGTAAATAAGTCAGAACCAGTTCTATCTTTGATTAATTTTGCTGCTTCTCTGCATTAATTGTCTCTGAGCAGTTGATGATTCCCTCTAACATTGCAGTTCTCCTCAAATACTTGCTGAATAATTACTGTCACTGTTGTTGGTCTGGAGCTCATCTGAGAGCACAGTATTCAGGTCATTCAATGTCTGAAATTCAAGATCCGATGGTTTGTTTGAAAAACAGGGCTCTTCGGTCCTATTCCCAACACTGCCTCTGACGGGCTGTGTGACCTAAGACAAGTCAATTCTCCTTTCTCAGCCTGAGCTTCTCCCTCTTTCAAGTAGGGATAATAATGATCCGCTCTTACCTACCTCATGGTGGGTGAAGGATGCGGATCCATTTGGGAGTGTCACTAGAAGTAGTGCATAATATGAAGTTTCCCAGATTATGACATAATAGATTAGCTGAAATCGTCTATTTTATTTGTATTTTTTATTTTGAAATTGTTAATAGTAGCAACGACTTAGCTCAGATTGAAGCATCTTATCTAATGGTTGAGATGTAAGTGTCTCCTCTTTGTGTGCGAGGAGACAATTTAACACACTCTGACAAAGAGGAGATGCTTTTGTTTTGCAAGAAAATATTTTTGCAAAGATCTTTCATCCCACTTGTTATGATTCTGAGAAACAAACTGGTTTAGTCTAAATGGGATTTTCGGACAGAAACGGTTTGAATGAAATTTTCCCACCATCTCGATTCCTGGGCGCTGGGGTGTTTTCATCTGTTAGAACAGGAGTCAGAACTGGTTGCTTCTCTTTCTGGCTCTGCCATCGCCTTGTTGTGTAGGCCTTGGGTAGGTCACTTCCCTTCTCCCATCTGTCCAATCGGAACAGGAACAGTTCTCGAACTATGGGCAGTTTAGAGCCCAAGTGAGATAAGGGGTATTAAAGCCCTCTGTGAAGGAGAAAGGGGAGTTTCACAGTGTTTAGCACCAAGGAATTCTAAAGTTTGCTAAAATGTCTAGTCTGTGGAAACAAGAAATGGTCGGGGCCAAACTTATTAACCACTGCCTTTTTAAAGCCCATTCAAAGATGTGAGTCCCTATCTTTTAGGTACCTGTGGTTCTTTGCCAGCAGCAGAGAAGAGGTTCCTGCCTCCGTTTTTGTGGCCTTAACAAACCAGGTGTTGTGCCCCAGTTCTCGTCTGAGACCCCTGAAAAAGAACATCTTCCCATCCATGAACAAGACAGGACCTATCTTTCAAAGGGGAACAAAAAGACCTCTGGGACTTACAGACTAGCTAGCCTGACTGCCATAGCTGGAGAGATCCTGCAATACATTCTTAAACACTCAGTTTGTCAGCAGCACCTACAGGATGATTTGGTTCTTCTGACTAGTGAGCGTGGAATTGTCAAGAACAAATCATTCCAAACCAATCCTCTTTCCTTCTTTGGCAGGGTTCTGGGCCTGGTAGAGGTGAGTAAACAATAGATGGGATCTAGCTTGGTGTTACTAAGGCTTTCGACACAGTCCCATAGGACATTCTCAGAAGCAAACGAGGGAAATGTAGTCCAGCTGCAATCAGTGTAATGTGGGTGCAGAGCTGGTTGAAAGCCAAGACTCCAGGAGCCCTTCTCCATGTTTAGCTGCCCAACGGGGAGGGTGAACCTAGTGGGTCTGGCAGGGATCAGTCCGGTGTCAGGTACTATTCTATATTTTCATGAATGATTTGGAAAATGGAGTGGAGAGCATGCTCCTAAAGTTTACAACTGACACCAAGCACTTTGGAGCACAGGATTGAAATTCAAAACACCCTTAACAAATTGGAGACTTGGTCTTCTTGAGCCAAACTCCATGGTTAGGGCTCTCTCTCTACACTGGGCTGAAGTGAAACCCCAGAGCCAAGCACTCCTCCTGGGCAGTGAGCTCCGACCTTGAATGGTCAGATGCTGCTTAGCACTGTCAGAGCAGCTTTTGCTGGGGGATTCTCCCAGCACTTTCCAATAGCGGGAAGGTATGAAATCCCCATTTGACTGCTGGGGACAGAGCCCGAGAGTGGGGAGCAACTTGCCCAAAGTCCCCAGAAAAAGGAAAACAACCAGCAGAGGAACCAATAGGAAACCCAGCAATGGAACTCAGGAGTCCTGGGGGTGTGCTGTGGTGACCAGATGTCCCAATTTTATAGGGACAGTCCGAATTTTGGGGTCTTATCTAGGATCCTATTACCCCCCACGCCGTCCCGATTTTTCACACTTGCTGTCTGGTCACCCTAGGGTGTGCACATGTGTGGGTCCCAGCTGCTCCCTGCCCCCCTCATTGAAGCAGATGTGCAGGGTTACTGCCCTGGGAAGTGCAGGGCACCAGTGGATGTGGGGTTGGCTGGAGGTAGGGTCTGGCTTCAGGCAGGGCAAGGGCTGCGTGGCTGGCTGGCTTCAGGCAGGGGGGTGCATCAGGGGTTGGCTGGAGACAGGGCAGGGAGGATGCGGCTGGTGCAGGCAAAGCAGAAGGTGCAGGGCTGGCTGGAGACAGAGGCTGACTGCCGGCAGGGCAGGGCAGGGGGTGCAGGGCTGGCTGCAGGCAGGGCGTGGGGCAGGGCCGGTGCAAGGAAGTTTCATGCCCTAGGCGAAACTTCCACCTTGCACCCTCCCCCCCCCGCACCCCTGCCCTGAGGCGCCCCACCCGTGGCAGCTCCCCCCTCCACCCTGAGGCTCCCCTCTTGTGGCAACTCTCCTGCTCTGCCCTGCGGCATCCCCGTCGCCCGAGCTCACCCCTGCTCCGAGCACGAGCACCCCGAGCACGCCGTGGCCGCTTCACTTCTCCCACCTCCAAGGCTTGCGGCGCCTAAGCCTGCCAGGCAGTCAGGCACCCTCCTCTGAGCCACAGCAGCCCTGACAGTTGACAATAGAGGCACCTTAACCCCTGAGTTCCTTCAATGTGTCCCCCTCGGGGGTCCAGCTCCGATCACCAGATACTCGGGGTATGTCTATACCACCTGCCGAATCGGTGGGCAGTGATCGATCCAGCGGGGGTTGATATATCGCGTCTAGTGTAGATGCAATACATTGAGTGCTCTCCCCTCGCCTGCTGTACTCCAGCTCGGTGAGAGGCGCAGGCAGAGTCTACGGGGAGCTGCAGCAGTCAACTCCCCGAGACTGTGACATTATAATTGTTAGGCCTGAATAAAGATATAGCAGACAAAACCAGGTATGCCAACCTGACCAAAGTCAGGCTAACAGAGGTTTGTGGGTAATCCCTGAGTGGAAAACACTGAGAAGCAGCAGCATGTCTCACAAGCGCTGGGAAAAAGTGAGATAAGAGAGAAGCTGCATTCCTGGCATAGTACCAGATGTGCTGTGTTCGGGCAGCTCCTTCGAAGAACTGATAAGAGTCCTAGTTTCCCAGCCTCCTTGTTTTCGCTCCCTGGTTTTGTTCTTTGTTTGTTTTTAACTCCCCTACATTTCTAACTTTAGGCATGCATGTATACTAAAGGTGTCTAGTTTCTAGTTGTTAGAAGAAGGGGGTGGGTTGCTCCAGTGAATAATTTATGACGCGACGGAACTGTCTATATAGGCTTGTACTAAGATGTAAAGAGCAGGCTGGTTCTCTCTGGAGACGAGCTGCTCTCTATTGATGCGTGCACTTGTCAATAAAGAGCTTTTGATCGGACCTTGCTGGTGTTGCCTGTCTCTCTCGCGGTCAGACAACGAACTTTGCCGTCTGGGTTAGAGTCCCTGACATCTTTGGCGACTCCGCCGGGACCCGTCTGACTCTCCGGCGGGGGATCGGACCCTGAGGCAACGCAGCGCGCATCCTCCAGTTTAGAGGAGCCTTGCCTGGTGATCTGATCTCTGCGTTGGCGATAAGGCGTGTTCTGTGAACCAGCTGAAACTCTTGGAAATCCAGCAACGTCCACCTACCCATTGAGTAGGGTCCAGGTTGTCGGGGTTAGGGTCCCTGACTACTTAGGTCTGGGTTAGAGTCCCAGTCCAGGTCTGGGTTAGAGTCCCAGTCCAGGTTTGCACAGGATCCAAGTTGTCTGGGTTAGAGTCCCAGCCTGGGTTTGAGTCTCAGTCCAGGTGTTCAAGTCCCTGGAGAGGTAAGCGAGCGCTCGACGCGGGGAGGTGGGGGTTAGAGTCCCTTTACCTCGACCCGGGGAGGAGGGGTTAGAGTCCCTTCATTAAAATGAGACAAGTTGGCAGTAAGTGCCCGGGGGATGCCCCGTTGTCTCTGATACTTAGAGATTGGAAAGAGATTTCTGAGACAGCTGATCTAGTTAAATTTAAGATGAGAAATCTGTGTTGGATCCAATGGCCATCATTTACCTTTCATTTGTCCCCAACTAGAGACTGGCCGGTGGGTGAAACCTTTTCCACAGATAGGAGGAACTCCTTAAGGGATATTTTGGTTGATCTTAGGCCGAGACAAATGGATTACTTGTTTGTATGGTATAATTATAAACCCATGGAGGGATGGGTAGCTTTTGAAGCTGTTTGTATGGAGAGCTCTTGTAAAAAAATCACCCACCATATGCACCAGAGCCGCACCGGGAGGAGGACAATTTTGTTCCTGTTCTTCCCCGTCTGATGGAGTGCAAGGATTCAAAAGCAGGTTAGGGACAGTTCAGGGACAGAGGAGAATCAAGGGGGAGCTCAGAGTGATGTTCCCTCATCTTCAGAGGAATCAGGCAGCCTCACCCCCTCTGTGCAGCCTCCAGCCAGCCTTTTGCAAACTTGGTCAGGGACTGCTTTTCAAACACCCCCAATATTACAGCAGCCCTTGTCCTTGCCCTTGTGGACCCCCACTAGGTTACTTAACTCCATGAGAGAGAATGTTTCTGAGATACCTCTGATATTACAAGCCTCATTGAGAACTTATCTGGTTCTACTGGTTGCTGGGGAACATGAGATGGTTTTACCCATACCCTGTTTGCAACTTCAAATTTGTTTAACTGGCAGTGCACTATGCCTCACTTATGAGACAATCCTGAGGCAGTGGAAAGAATGTTCTGCACAATCTTTTTCACTCATGTGCCCACTTGGGCAAATGTAAATCAGTTATTAGATACTCTCATGACAGAAGATGAAAGACAAAAAGTAAAAGAAAAATCTGCAGCTCATTTGAATGCACCTTGGCTAATTACTGACCCTAACTGGAATCCCAATAATCCAGCTCAAAAGACAAAGTTGGATGGATTTTTAAAAGCTGTTTTGAATGGTATTAGAGATGCAGGGGAGGCTACTCCAAATTGGAGCAAGGTGACTGCTTGTGTTCAGCATCCAGATAAGCACCTCTCTGACTTTTGTGCTCGACTGATTTGTGAAGTTAAAAAGCATGGGAATTTAAATCCTGAAACTGATCATGGAAAGGAGATGGTTAAAATGGTTTTCATGACACAATGTGCAAAGGATATTGCAAAAAGATTTAGAAAGCATCCAGATGGTACGCAAGGGAAAAGTTTGTCTGAAGTAGTTAGCATTGCTACTAGAATGTTTAATGGGAAAGAGAAAAAGAAAGAAAAAGACATAAGGAACGGGTTAATTTAAAAATCATCTTGGCCCCGGGATGGAAGGAGGGGGGGTGCTCTGCGTTCAGGGTCAGGAATCGGCGCGGACTGTGCTTGGTGCAGGGAGGGGCTGCTTTCGGCCCCAGCTGGCTGTGAAGGAAAAAATATAGACAGAGGCGAAGCAAAGGAAATACAAGTTACAGAACTGAAATTACATTTGCAAAGCTTAACTGTCCAGTAAGATCCAACAGTGTGCCTTTGTGACCCTGGAGTCGGTGTGGCTTGGTGACACCAAAGAAGCCACAGGCAGCCGACCTGGACTGGAATCTCTGAAAGAGACGCCGCAGGAGATTCCAGGGTGTAAAAGAACAGCCCTCCCAAGAGCAGAAGCATGTTGGAAATTCTGGACAAGCTGTATACAGGATAATCTCCCTTCCACCTCTCCCCCTCCTCTGAACATTATACACAGAAGTGGCCAGTCTGGACGTACGTGTGTAAGTATGAAAGGAGCTTCGGGCTTGGGGCATTAATATTTTCCTGAGTGATGTGGAGAGCGTTCCCAACACTCTCCGTTGTTGTTTTATTATTTTATTAATGAAGCTTTAAAATTCAGTTATATGGTGTGTTTTCTTTATCTTCCCCCAACGATCCTGTAGTGTCAGCCTGATCATCTGACATGAGGGATAGATTGGTAACAGAAATTTGTCACAGTTTGGTGAGCAATTAAGAAGGGGGGAGCCCTGCAGAATTTACACCATCTATTTGTTTTACCCTTGTTATTTTGTGTTTGCTTTGCTTGGTACTGTTGGTGTTATATGCTGAGAACTGCATGAGTAAAAGTGAGTCCTAATAGGATAAGGAAACACTATTTGGTTCTGGTTCTGTTCTATTTAACCAGTTACTGTTGTTGTTTTTTTTTCTCTGTTCATTTGGGTGTTAGGAGTGTGGGTGGAACTGAACCTCTTGTTCGTAATTCCTCGGAGTGGAAGCCATGTGTGCGAGACAGCTCTGAGGTTAAATTGAGATCCTTCTGTCCTGTCCCCTGTAGCGGTCAGTGTATAGAAGTGGGAAAGTCTGGCTTAGACTGTAATTCCCTCTGCTCTCTGTGTAATTCTCTTTTCTGTTTAAGTGTCAAACAGATGAATGAGTCTCTGGGTAAACCCTCTAAGAGTAGTCCTTCAAATTATATGTTAAGTAAATGGCCTTTGCCCAATGGGCCATGTGTCTTCGTCTAGGTGGCAAGCCTCATGAAGGAGGACTCGGGTAGTCTTGTGAGTAAGAATGTTTAAGGGAAGAGACCAGGAGGGGTGGGGGGCTAGTTGAGAAGCCCACCCTCCTAGCTAAACTGGTAGTGGAAGAAGTTGGTGCCTATGGAAGGGACGGTTCAGTGAGAAAAGCAGGATCGGGCCCAGGCGGGCAGGCAACAGACAGAGAGATTGGAAAACAGGTTGGAAAACTTTAAGGGTGTAGTGGAAGGAAGGAGTAAGTAAGTGTAAGCATGGGGATTTCAAATACCCAGAACTTACTTGGAATGGTGATTTGAGTTGATAAAAGTGGCTGTTGGGAGACAAGCAAGTGATTTAAGGGAGAGTGAGAAGTTAACTCTGTAGTTGCTGGAGGAAACAGCAGTTGAACTTTGTAAAAATGCTAAAGAGGAAAGTTCTTGGTGTCTTTGAAATGTTTGTAAATAAATTGAGGCAAAGAAATTGTTAATTGCAATCATTTAGAATTTAGTTAAATTAGCTGAAGAATGTATATAGTGCTATGTAATTGAAATTTTATTAGGCTGTAAGGGCACTATAAGTAGTGATGTTTTCTTTCAGTGTTTGAAAGCAAGAGTTAAAAGTAAAAAGCAAGCCAGAAAGCATCTGTATTCATGCAAATTATCTAACTGATAAGGTAGGAGCCACTGAAACCTGGGCTGCCTATGAAACACATAAAATATGGGATAATTCCTCTGTTTTTCCTGAAATCAACAAGGGTATTTGTCTATTTTAAGCAATGATTGTCTGCCCAGAAGGGGTAGACCTCTGTTTTTTTGTCTTTCAGATAATCAGAGAAAACTGATGCCAAGCTAAACAGCATTCAACGTACCATGCATTTACTGGCACAATAGAAATTATGTTTTGTGTTCTATGTTCTGTCTTGTGGTGTTTGTCTTGTGGCCGGAATTTTTGTGTTTAATATTTTTATAAAATAATCTAGTTTAAAATCAAACAAAAAGGTTAAATTAAAATGCAGATACTTGTTTTGTTCAACTTGGAATACAAAGTGTTTAGATAAATCAGGAGAATGTGATATACTAAAGTCTAATGCATTTCCTTAAGTAAGGAAAAGAAACTTTATTGGTCAAATTGTTAATTGCAAAAATTGTTGTTAAAATTTGCATACTAACAGTCTTTGAAAGCAAGGACATGAAAAGTTAACCCACTCCCCATATTGTACATGGGATCTTTCTGGCTACCTCAGATTTCTAGCCAGAGGGCTGGGGATGGTGGAAGGCTATTGGACTAGAGGTTGTATTAAGTGAACTCCTCAAAGTGGGTGTGCTTGTCCTGGCTTGTTGCTCGAAAGCTCTGTAATAAGGTTATTTTAGTAAAAGGGTGTGTGTGGCATATATTAAATAATAAGACTAATGTACTGTATAATGACAATGTGTAGGTGTTCATTGTTGGGAAAAAGGTGTATAAGTAAAAAGTGAAAGTTTCCTTTGCAGGTTAAAAGAAGCCAAGAAAGGAAGAAGCACAAAGAACAGAATGAATTAACTGAAAAAATAAAATAAAATAAAATAGCAAGCTCAGGCTATAGATAAGACACTGACTCCATTCAAGGACACTGCTCACAGTTAAGACTTGGTTAACAACCAGGAAAGGGAGGGCTTGAATTTGCCCATGCAGCTATGAGATCTGAAAAACACTGCCAGGCACTAATGAAATGTGTTAAGTTTTTTTTCTCACAGGTAAGGAAGCGCTACCCAAAGACCCTAGCAGCCCTGCCACTCCTTGGAACCAGGAGACGGGATTGATGTAAAGGTCCACCAACGAAAGACTGCCTTGGCTCCATGCTGGAAAGGCCCTTAAGTCCTGATGACTACCAACACCGCTGTGAAGTACCAAAGACTGACTGCTTGGACCCAAGATTCTCACTGCAAAAAGACCCCTCCACATTGGGAGAATTCTCCTACTGATGATTAGCCTATTTCACCTTCTAGCTCCACTGTGCCTTCTGGACAGTAGGGAAAAAGTACAAGGTGAAGTGCTAGTAGCCTCTCCCTTATCCACTGACAGATCTACTGTGCCTTTGAATTTTTCTAGAAAAAGCAAAACCATTACAGGGTGATGTGCTAGTAACCTCTCCCCTATAGGATGCTGCACCAAGACTGTTTTGGGAAAGAAGAAGGAACACTCACTCCACTGAAATTGCTAAAGTCCAGGAATTCCTGACTAGAAAGGACATTAAGAACTGACCCCGGTGAAGAAACAAAGAATTGTACACTGGCAGAAAAAATTTGTGGGACCCATGCTTGGGAATGTGGTATTGATTGGATTTTGGGGTTTATTCTACAGGCTGTGCCCTGTGTTGTGGATAAATTCTTCAGCATGTATTGCTCTCTCTAATTGGATTTTAAATAACAAGTACCCGAAGAGTTTGTTCTGCCACTGGAAATTTTACCTGTATTGAAACCATTCCAGTGACTAATAATGTAACCCCCTCCTATGCTATTAATGTCAATGCCTTTTAAAAGTACCTGAAAATAGTTAAATAACAAATGTAATATAGTACTACACCAAGGAAAGATGGTATTAAATATCACTGAGGCTGGGAAGGCATTGCAGTGGGATCTAGTATGTTTGGAGATTCAGAATTTCCTGAATGACCAGCTGATGGCCATTTGGAGTGATCTTGAGTACCAGACTTGGCCCACTGCCCTTACAGACACATCAGGAGTACCATCTGATCTGTGGTCATGGAGATATACTGAAGACTTTCTGGGTGGAAGTGTAAACATTTACAGTGCTCCTTCCAAGCATTTGGACTGGGGGGTGTGGCTTCCACATACCGAATCCTGACGGGTCCATGGGGAGGATGCACATGGGACTGGATTATTCACCGAAACATCTGGGAAATTAGACCACTTGGTATACCTAACTGATTTATAGTCAGTGCCCCAAATCCCTTAGTTGTCAAACAAACAGGATTCCACTCTTTTGTCCGTGCACTCATTTCTGGATTGTGGGTGGCTAAGCTCAAGAGAAGCAGTTGTAAATATTTCTGCAGAGCTTGAAAAAAAACCAGCTAATGCATTAATAGACGCTTTCCAAAAGTTGCAACGAAAGACTGATGAAATAGCAGAAGTAACTTTGCAAAATAGACGTGTGCTAAATGCCATGAATGCTGAATTAGAGAGGGGCTTGTGCTCGCATTGGGGAAAAATGTTGCTTTGCTGTTAATCACTCTGGCTTAATTGACAAAGATTTACAAGCTATTAAGAATGTTGCTGTTGTTTTCCATGCTATATCTCTGGATCACACTTTTAGTTTTAAGGACCTCCACTCAGACCTTGGGTCATGGTTTACTAGCCTCCCCCGTACAATTGTTAAATGGATATGTGTCCCAAGAGTCCCATTATGGTCCTCTAGGGACAAAGGGGGGATTGTTAGGCCTGAATAAAGATATAGCAGACAAAACCAGGTATGCCAACCTGACCAAAGTCAGGCTAACAGAGGTTTGTGGGTAATCCCTGAGTGGAAAACACTGAGAAGCAGCAGCATGTCTCACAAGCGCTGGGAAAAAGTGAGATAAGAGAGAAGCTGCATTCCTGGCATAGTACCAGATGTGCTGTGTTCGGGCAGCTCCTTCGAAGAACTGATAAGAGTCCTAGTTTCCCAGCCTCCTTGTTTTCGCTCCCTGGTTTTGTTCTTTGTTTGTTTTTAACTCCCCTACATTTCTAACTTTAGGCATGCATGTATACTAAAGGTGTCTAGTTTCTAGTAGTTAGAAGAAGGGGGTGGGTTGCTCCAGTGAATAATTTATGACGCGACGGAACTGTCTATATAGGCTTATACTAAGATGTAAAGAGCAGGCTGGTTCTCTCTGGAGACGAGCTGCTCTCTATTGATGCGTGCACTTGTCAATAAAGAGCTTTTGATCGGACCTTGCTGGTGTTGCCTGTCTCTCTCGCGGTCAGACAACGAACTTTGCCGTCTGGGTTAGAGTCCCTGACATAAGTATAATCTAATATCTCATTGAAAGGTGACAGGGCCAGAAAGAGTTAATTAACTCACCTCACCTGACTGACCTGACCCGTGGGTGAACCTTAAAAACTGGTTAACAAGATATGTAAATGAACAGAGCTTTGAAATGCAAGTCTGCAGTGTTAGAGGTAGAAGGGGAGGTGTTTGCTCAGGTCTTGTGATGTCAGCAAACAAGTCTTGTCTATTGCTATAGTTTTAATTCAAAGAGCAAAAAAGAATATTAACATTTATGATGATACTTGAGTGAAATAGTATTATTGTCTGTGTCTCTTTGAAGGTTGTGGTAATCTGTATCTGAACTGTTTGATGGATGTACTAATTGCCAGGATGTTTGGAAGAAGAGTTAAGCCTATTGTTTTCTCAGGCTGAAAGGCTGCTGGAAATGTTTAAGAACCTGGGACACGATCCTTCTTCATCTCAGATCTGCTTTGGGTTTCAAGAGGGGGAAACCTTAAGCCACAAGGATTGAGATCCCCAGTCATTGACTGGAGCCACCCTGAATATGGACATTGGATTATAACATATGGACTATTTATAAAAGGACTTTTGGCAACTACAAGCTCAACTCTACTTTGTATCTGAACCTCAAAAATTGAATTCAAGTCTATATGTCTATTAATCTTTTAACCAACACTCACTCTCTCTCTTTTCTTTTCTAATAAATTTTAGCTTAGTTAATAAGAATTGGCTATAGCATGTATTTTAGGTAAAATCTAAGTTATAATTGAACCTGGTTATGTGGCTGATCCTTTGGGATCGGAAGAATCTTTTCTTTATATGATGAAGTAAGATTTTCAGGAATCATCATCATATCTAACAGGTGTGTCTGGACGGAGGCCTGAGGCTGGGTACTTTAAGGGAACTGCGTGGTTTAAACTTCTAAGTAACCAGTGAGGTACTACAGAAGCTGTTTTGTGCTGGCTTGGTAAATCTAAGTATTGAAATAACCAGCAGCGTTTGGGATTTGTCTGCCCTGTTTTGTTTGCAATTCACTCTGATTGAGTGAGCTGAGCTGGCTCCCACGGGCAGCACCGTCACACCTACAGCCAGGCTGCAGAGGTCCGCGGGATCTTAGGGGCCTTGGGGTGCACAGATACCTATGTCTAGGCCATAGTGGTCCCTGAGGGGCTTAGAGAGTTTGGGGGGGACACAGATACCAATCTCCATGCTCTAGGGTCCCATGGGGGCTTAGAGGGTTCGTGGGGGGCACATATTCCTACATCCAGGCTGTAGGGTTACCAGGGGGGCTTAGGGGGTTAGTGGGGGGCAAAGATACCTACGTCCAGGCTGGAGGCATCCTGGGAGTCTTAGGGGATTTGTGGGGGCCAAAGACACCTATGATGTCCAGGCTGTAGGGGTACCAGTGGGTTTTAGGTGTTCGAGTGGGCACAGATACGTATGTCCAGGCTGTATCGTTCCCAGGGGGGGTTAGAGGTTTCGTGAGGGGCACAGATATCTACGTCCAGATTGTAGATGTCCCGGGAGGGGGGGGTTAGGGGGGTTGTGGGAGTGCAAATACCTATGTCCAGGCTGTAGGGTTCCTGGGGGCTTAGAGGGTTTCTGAGGGGCACATATACCTACGTGCACACTGGAGTGTCGCAAGGGGCTTATGGAGTCTATATGGGGAACAGATACCAATGTTCTGGCTGTATAGGTCCCTCGGGGGCTTAGGGGGTTTGTGGGGGGCACAGATACCTAAGTTCAGGCTGGAGGGATCTCTGAGTGTCTTAGGTGTTTGGTGGGAGGCACAGATACCTACGTCCAGGCTGCAGGGGTCTCGGAGGGGCTTAGGGTCTGTCACGGAGTGTGGGGGAGTCCGGTCCTGCACCCCTCTTCCTGGGACTCACAGTGACTCTCAGCCAGCCAGTAAAACAGAAGGTTTATTGGACAACAGGAGCGAAGGATACAGCAGAGCTTGGAGGCACAAGCAGGACCCCACAATCAAGTCCTTCTAGGGGTTCAGGAAACTTAGTTCCCAGTTTGGGAATCCTTGAATTCCAACCACCCAGACCAAAACCGAAACTGAACTAACCCAACTCCCTCCAGCTGGCCATTTGCTGTGTCCAGCTTCCCGGGCAAAGGTGCTGACCCCTCCCCGCGCCTAGCTTAGGTTACAGACTGAGCACGTGTCCGGTCCTAAAGTCACCCCCTGCTCTCCCATCCCCCACACAGACAGTCCCTACTCCATCACAGTAATGCACAGAGCATTTCCCGCATGGAGCAACAGTGACACCGTGTGGCCACACTGGGTAATGCACAGAGCATTTCCCCCGTTGAGCAACAGTGACACCATGTGGCCACACAGGGTAATGCACAGAGCATTTCCCGCATGAAGCAACATTGATACCTTGTGACCACACCAGCTAATGGACAGAGCATTTCCTGCAGGGAGCAACAGTGACACCATGTGGCCATGCAGGGAAATGCACAGAGCATTTCCTGGATGGAGCAACAGTGATTCCATGTGGCCACGCAGAGTAATGCACAGAGCATTTCTCTCATAGAGGAACAATGACAATATGTGGCCATGCAGGGTAATGCACAGAGCATCACGCCTATGTAGAGGCTGTAGAGATCCCTGGGGGACTTAGGGGTCATGGGGGGCACAGATAGCTACGTCCAGGCTGGAGACATTCTGGTGGGCATTAGGGGCTTCATGAGGGGCACAAATATCTACGTCAGGGCTGGAGAGGTCCCTGGATGGCTTAGGGGGTTGTGGTGAGCATAGATACATACGTCCATGCTGTAGTGGTCCCTGGTGGTTTAAGGAGTTGGTAAGGGTCACAGAAACCTCCGTATGGTCTAGAGGGGTCCCTGGGGGACTTAAGGGTTTGTGGTTGCGCAGATACCTACGTACCGGTTGGAGGGGGCCCTGGGGAGCTTAGGGGGTTTGTGTGGCGTACACATAGCTATAACCAGGCTGGTGGGGGCCCTATGGGTCTTAGAAGGCTGGTGGGGGGCAGAGGTACCTATGTAGGGACTGGAGAAGTCCTGGGGAGGGCTTTGGGGGTTCCTGGAAGTCACAAATATCTACGTCCAGGCTGGAGGAGTTCTGGGGGTATTAGGGAGTTGTGCGGGGGCACAGATACCTATATCGAGGCTGTAGGGGTCCTGGGGTTGCTTTGGGGAATTTTGGGGTACAGATACCTACTTCCATGCTGTAGGGGTCGCTGGGAGGATCAGTGGGTTCGTGAGGGTGCACAGATATCTACGTCCGGTCTATAGGGATCCTGGGGGGGCTTAGGGGTTTGTAAGGGGGCACAGATACATTCATCCAGGCAAGAGGGGTCCTAGGGACCTTAGTGGGTTCATGCTGGGCACAGATACCTGCGTCTAGGCTGGAGGGGTTTTGGGGGTCTTAGGAGGGTTGTGTGGGCACAGATACCTATGTCGATGCTGGAGGGGTCCTGTCATGTCTTAGCGGATTCATGGGGTCAGAGATACCTAGATCTAGGCTGGAGGGGTTCCGGGGGGATTAGGTGTGTTTGGGGGGGGAACAGATACCTACATCCTGATGGTAGGTGGCCCTGGGTAGCTTAGGCGGTTTTTGTCGGTCACAGATACAAACATCCATGCTGTAGGGGTCCCGAGGGACTTTGTGGGGCTCTAGGGGTCACAGATACCTACCTACAGTCTGGAAGGTTCCTGTGGGTATTAAGGGGTGTGTGGGGCATACAGATGCCTACATCTGGGCTTGTGGGTTCCCTGGGGGGCTTAGAGGTTTGTGGAGAGCACAGATACCATTATCCAGGCTAGATGGGTTCTGGTGGGATTAGGGGGTTGTGGGGGGCACAGATACCTATGTAAGCAGAATCAGGATGAACTCTACCCTCACATCTGGTGGTGAATTATGGCAAGTGTGGAAAAGGATTTCAGGGTCTGATCATGTTTGCATAGACACACTCACCGTGCGTGACACGGCCACGGCAGCCTGGGATGGTTACTTTGGCAGCTATGGTATCCCCAGTTTATTTGTTGTTGGGGTGTGAGATGTGGAGTGTTGTCACCCTGATTGTGTGGATAGGAACTGTGAAACAGCTTTGAGACAGGGATTCTCACCATCAGTTGAGTGGCACTCACTAGACAAGGGAGTGGGCTCCTTGGGTGAGCTAGAGTCACCAATTGCACTTTTTTTCTTTTAACAGTTGAATAGCAGTGTTGCTTTTTCATTCTCTTAGAAGTTGAATTTCTAGGTTCTTGAGCTGAAATCACTGAAAAGATGTGTTAGCTTGTGGGGGACTCTGAAACTGTATTGCAGAACACAGTAGTTGGCAGACAGGAGCAAGTTTGTGGGAGTGTCCCACGGAGTGAGGTGAGTCTAGCAGTTTTGGGGGATAGCTGGAGCAGAACGCAGGTCGGCTGGCAGAGCAGCTGGTGGATCGAGCTGAGCAGTTTGTGGGGAAGGCAAAAGCAGAATCCCATGGAGAGGCAGAGCAGTCAGCAGTGGACCACATAAGGTGCCCCTTTCTACTCAGGCTGGCAGGGGGAAAAACCCTGCAGATAGACTCTTGAACTCTGGGGTTGAGCAACTGTGGGTGATTTTGGGGTTGCTGGACTCTTGAAACGTTGGAGATATTGGACTTTGGAGCCTTGGGGTGATTTGGGGATTGCTGGACTCATGAGCCCAGGGAAAAGGACACGGCCTAGTTGAGGTGTTTTCCCAATTTAATGCTATGTTGTTTATCTCACGTTATTAAACATTTTCTGCTACACCCAGACTCTGTGCTTGCGAGAGGGGAAGTATTGCGTCTTTAAGGCACCTAGGAGTGCGTATGTAAAATTTTCCCATGTCACTGGGTGGGGGCTCGAGCTGGTTTGCATTACATTGTAGGCAAGGGACCCCTATGTATTGAACCCAGTCCTTGCTGCTATCAGTTCAGCCTGGCAGAAGGGTTCCACCTACGTCCAGGCTCAAGGGGTCCCTGGGGGACTTAGGGAGTTGGTGAGGGGCACAGATATCTAGATCCAGGCTGTAGGGGGTCAGGGGGGGGCTCAGGAGTTTGGTGGGGGGCACAGATACCTACGTCCAGGCTGCAGGGGTCCCAGAGGGACTTAGGGGGTGTCACGTAGTGTGGTGGAATCTGGCCCTGCACCCCTCTTCCTGGGACACACAGTGACTCAGCCAGCCAGTAAAACAGAAGGTTTTTGGCCAACAGGAACGAAGGATACAGCAGGGCTTTTGGGCACAACCAGGACCCCTCAATCGAGTCCTTCTGGGGGTTCAGGAAGCTTAGTTCCCAGTTTGGGATTCCCTGAATTCCAACAACCCAGCTCCAAACCAAAACTGCACTAACTCCCTCCAGCCAGCCCCTTCTTTTATTCAGCTTCCTGGGCAAAGGTGCTGACCCCCTCCCCGCTGCCTAGCTTAAGTTACAGGCTTAGGTCCTGTCCCTCACCTAAAGTCACCCGCTGCTCTCCCATCCCCCACACAGACAGTCCCCACTCCATCACAGTAATGCCCAGAGCATTTCGCGCATGGAGCAACAGTAACTCTGTGTGGCCATGCAGGGTAATGTCCAGAGCATTTCCCCCGTGGAGCAACAGTGACACCATGTGTCCACACAGGGTAATGGACAGAGCATCACGCCTATGTAGAGGCTGTAGAGATCCCTGGGGGACTTAGGGGTCATGGGGGGCACAGATAGCTACGTCCAGGCTGGAGACATTCTGGTGGGCATTAGGGGCTTCATGAGGGGCACAAATATCTACGTCAGGGCTGGAGAGGTCCCTGGATGGCTTAGGGGGTTGTGGTGAGCATAGATACATACGTCCATGCTGTAGTGGTCCCTGGGGGTTTAAGGAGTTGGTAAGGGTCACAGAAACCTACGTATGGTCTGGAGGGGTCCCTGGGGGACTTAAGGGTTTGTGGTTGCGCAGATACCTACGTACCGGTTGGAGGGGGCCCTGGGGAGCTTAGGGGGTTTGTGTGGCGTACACATAGCTATAACCAGGCTGGTGGGGGCCCTATGGGTCTTAGAAGGCTGGTGGGGGGCAGAGATACCTATGTAGGGACTGGAGAAGTCCTGGGGAGGGCTTTGGGGGTTCCTGGAAGTCACAAATATCTACGTCCAGGCTGGAGGAGTTCTGGGGGTATTAGGGAGTTGTGCGGGGGCACAGATACCTATATCGAGGCTGTAGGGGTCCTGGGGTTGCTTTGGGGAATTTTGGGGTACAGATACCTACTTCCATGCTGTAGGGGTCGCTGGGAGGATCAGTGGGCTCGTGAGTGTGCACAGATATCTACGTCCGGTCTATAGGGATCCTGGGGGGGGGGCTTAGGGGTTTGTAAGGGGGCACAGATACATTCATCCAGGCATGAGGGGTCCTAGGGACCTTAGTGTGTTCATGCTGGGCACAGATACCTGCGTCTAGGCTGGAGGGGTTTTGGGGGTCTTAGGAGGGTTGTGTGGGCACAGATACCTATGTCGATGCTGGAGGGGTCCTGTCATGTCTTAGCGGATTCGTGGGGTCAGAGATATCCACATCTAGGCTGGAGGGGTTCCGGGGGGATTAGGTGTGTTTGGGGGGGGGAACAGATACCTACATCCTGATGGTAGGTGGCCCTGGGTAGCTTAGGCGGTTTTTGTCGGTCACAGATACAAACATCCATGCTGTAGGGGTCCCGAGGGACTTTGTGGGGCTCTAGGGGTCACAGATACCTACCTACAGTCTGGAAGGTTCCTGTGGGTATTAAGGGGTGTGTGGGGCATACAGATGCCTACATCTGGGCTTGTGGGTTCCCTGGGGGGCTTAGAGGTTTGTGGAGAGCACAGATACCATTATCCAGGCTAGATGGGTTCTGGTGGGATTAGGGGGTTGTGGGGGGCACAGATACCTATGTAAGCAGAATCAGGATGAACTCTACCCTCACATCTGGTGGTGAATTATGGCAAGTGTGGAAAAGGATTTCAGGGTCTGATCATGTTTGCATAGACACACTCACCGTGCGTGACACGGCCACGGCAGCCTGGGATGGTTACTTTGGCAGCTATGGTATCCCCAGTTTATTTGTTCTTGGAGTGTGAGATGTGGAGTGTTGTCACCCTGATTGTGTGGATAGGAACTGTGAAACAGCTTTGAGACAGGGATTCTCACCATCAGTTGAGTGGCACTCACTAGACAAGGGAGTGGGCTCCTTGGGTGAGCTAGAGTCACCAATTGTACTTTTTTTCTTTTAACAGTTGAATAGCAGTGTTGCTTTTTTATTCTCTTAGAAGTTGAATTTCTAGGTTCTTGAGCTGAAATCACTGAAAAGATGTGTTAGCTTGTGGGGGACTCTGAAACTGTATTGCAGAACACAGTAGTTAGCAGACAGGAGCAGTTGTGGGAGTGTCCTACGGAGTGAGGTGAGTCTAGCAGTTTTGGGGGATAGCTGGAGCAGAACACAGGTCGGCTGGCAGAGCAGCTGGTGGATCGAGCTGAGCAGTTTGTGGGGAAGGCAAAAGCAGAATCCCATGGAGAGGCAGAGCAGTCAGCAGTGGACCACATAAGGTGCCCCTTTCTACTCAGGCTGGCAGGGGGAAAAAACCCTGCAGATAGACTCTTGAACTCTGGGGTTGCGCAACTGTGGGTGATTTTGGGGTTGCTGGACTCTTGAAACGTTGGAGATATTGGACTTTGGATCCTTGGGGTGATTTGGGGATTGCTGGACTCATGAGCCCAGGGAAAAGGACACGGCCAAGTTGAGGTGTTTTCCCAATTTAATGCTATGTTCTTTATCTCATGTTATTAAACATTTTCTGCTACACCCAGACTCTGTGCTTGCGAGAGGGGAAGTATTGCGTCTTTGAGGCACCTAGGAGTGCGTATGTAAAATTTTCCCATGTCACTGGGTGGGGGCTCGAGCTGGTTTGCATTACATTGTAGGCAAGGGACCCCTATGTATTGAACCCAGTCCTTGCTGCTATCAGTTCAGCCTGGCAGAAGGGTTCCACCTACGTCCAGGCTCAAGGGGTCCCTGGGGGGCTTAGGGAGTTGTTGGGGGGCACAGATATCTAGGTCCAGGCTGTAGGGGTTCGGGGGGGCTCAGGAGTTTGGTGGGGGGCACAGATACCTACGTCCAGGCTGCAGGGGTCCCAGAGGGACTTAGGGGGTGTCACGTAGTGTGGTGGAATCTGGCCCTGCACCCCTCTTCCTGGGACACACAGTGACTCAGCCAGCCAGTAAAACAGAAGGTTTTTTTGGCCAATAGGAACGAAGGATACAGCAGGGCTTTTGGGCACAACCAGGACCCCTCAATCGAGTCCTTCTGGGGGTTCAGGAAGCTTAGTTCCCAGTTTGGGATTCCCTGAATTCCAACAACCCAGCTCCAAACCAAAACTGCACTAACTCCCTCCAGCCAGCCCCTTCTTTTATTCAGCTTCCTGGGCAAAGGTGCTGACCCCCTCCCTGCTGCCTAGCTTAAGTTACAGGCTTAGGTCCTGTCCCTCACCTAAAGTCACCCGCTGCTGTCCCATCCCCCACACAGACAGTCCCCACTCCATCACAGTAATGCCCAGAGCATTTCGCGCATGGAGCAACAGTAACACTGAGTGGCCACACAGGGTAATGCACAGAGCATTTCCCCCGTGGAGCAACAGTGACACCATGTGGCCATATAGGGTAATGCACAGAGTATTTCCTGCGTGGAGCAAGAGTGACACCGTGTGGCCATGCAGGGTAATACACAGATCATTTCCTGTATGGAGCAACAGTGACACCGTGTGGCCACACAGGGTAATGCACAGAGCATTTCCTGCATGGAGCAACAGTGACACCGTGTGGTCACGCAGGGTAATGCACAGAGCATTTCCTGCATGGAGCAACAGTGACACCGTGTGGCCACACAGGGTAATGTACAGAGCATCGCACCTACGTGGAGGCTGTAGAGATCCCTCGAGGGCTTACGGGGGTTCGTAGGGTCACAGATATCTACATCCAGTATGGGCGGGACCCTGGGAGAGTTAGGGGGGTTGTGAGGGGCATAGGTACTTGCGTCCAGGCTGTAGAGGTCCTGGTGGGGATTAAAGGCTTCCAGGAGGACAGCAATATCTACGTCCAGGCTGAAGGGGTCCCTGGACGCTTAGGGGGTTGTGGTGAGCACAGTGATCCCTGGGGGTATAGGGACTTGGTGAGGGGCACAGATACCTATGTATGTCCTGTTTTGGTCCCTTGGGGGGGGCTTAGTGGTACTGTAGGAGACAAAGATACCTACGTCCAGGCTATAGGCATTCTGGGGGGGCTTAGGGCTTTGGGGGGGCACAGATACCTACATCCAGGCTGGAGGGGTCCCGGGGGGCTTAGGTGGTTTGTGGGGAGGGGCACAGATATGTACATCCAGGCTGGAGAGGTTCCGGAGAGGATTAGGGGTTTTTGCGGATGGCAGAGATACCTATCTCCATACTCTAGGGGTCCCCAGGGGCTTAGGGTTTTTTGGGAGGCACAGACTCTAGGGGTCCCGAGGGGATTGGGGGTTGAGGGGGGAACAGATGCCTACGTCCTAGCTGAAGGGGTCCTGGGTGGTTTAGGAGGTTCGTTGGAGTCACAGATACCTAAGTCCAGGCTGTAGGGGTTCCTGGGGTATTCGGGGATTTCTGGGGGTCACAGATACCTACGTTCAGACTGGAAGGGTTCCAGAGGGCTTAGGAGATTTATAGGGGACAGATACCAACATCCTGGCTGTAGGGGTTCCCGTGGGGATTAGGTGGTTTATGGGGGGCACAGATTACTCATAGACTCATATACTCTAGGACTGGAAGGGACCTCGAGAGGTCATCGAGTCCAGTCCCCTGCCCTCATGGCAGGACCAAATACTGTCTAGACCATCCCTAATAGACATTTATCTAACCTACTCTTAAATATCTCCAGAGATGGAGATTCCACAACTTCCCTAGGCAATCTATTCCAGTGTTTAACTACCCTGACAGTTAGGAACTTTTTCCTAATGTCCAACCTAAATCTCCCTTGCTGCAGTTTAAGCCCATTGCTTCTTGTTCTATCATTGGAGGCTAAGGTGAACAAGTTTTCTCCCTCCTCCTGATGACACCTTTTTAGATACCTGAAAACTGCTATCATGTCCCCTCTCAGTCTTCTCTTTTCCAAACTAAACAACCCAATTCCTTCAGCCTTCCTTCATAGGTCATGTTCTCAAGACCTTTAATCATTCTTCTTGCTCTTCTCTGGACCCTCTCCAATTTCTCCACATCTTTCTTGAAATGTGGTGCCCAGAACTGGACACAATACTCCAGTTGAGGCCTAACCAGCGCAGAGTGAAGCGGAAGAATGACTTCTCGTGTCTTGTTTACAACACACCTTTTAATGCATCCCAGAATCACGTTTGCTTTTTTTGCAACAGTATCACACTGTTGACTCATATTAAGCTTGTGGTCCACTACGACCCCTAGATCTCTTTCTGCCATACTCCTTCCTAGACAGTCTCTTCCCATTCTGTATGTGTGAAACTGATTGTTCCTTCCTAAGTGGAGCACTTTGCATTTATCTTTATTGAACTTCATCCTGTTTACCTCAGACCATTTCTCCAATTTGTCCAGATCATTTTGAATTTTGACCCTGTCCTCCAAAGCAGTTGTAATCCCTCCCAGTTTGGTATCATCCGCAAACTTAATAAGCGTACTTTCTATGCCAACATCTAAATCGTTGATGAAGATATTGAACAGAACCGGTCCCAAAACAGACCCCTGTGGAACCCCACTTGTTATACCTTTCCAGCAGGATTGGGAGCCATTAACAACTACTCTCTGAGTACGGTTATCCAGCCAGTTATGCACCCACCTTATAGTAGCCCCATCTAAATTGTACTTTCCTAGTTTATCTATAAGAATATCATGCGAGACCGTATCAAATGCCTTACTAAAGTCTAGGTATATCACATCCCCGCTTCTCCCTTATCCACAAGGCTCGTTATCCTATCAAAGAACGCTATCAGATTAGTTTGACACGATTTGTTCTTTACAAATCCATGCTGGCTATTCCCTATCACCTACCACCTTCCAAGTGTTTGGAGATGATTTCTTTGATTACCTGCTCCATTATCTTCCCTGGCACAGAAGTTAAACTAACTGGTCTGTAGTTTCCTGGGTTGTTTTTATTTCCCTTTTTATAGATGGGCACTATATTTGCCCCCTTCCAGTCTTCTGGAATCTCCCCCGTCTCCCATGATTTCCCAAAGATAATAGCTAGAGGCTCAGATACCTCTTCTATTAACTCCTTGAGTATTCTAGGATGCATTTCATCAGGCCCTGGTGACTTGCAGGCATCTAACTTTTCTAAGTGATTTTTTACTTGCTCTTTCCTTATTTTCTCTTCTAAACCTACCCTCTTCCCGTAAGCATTCACTATACTAGACATTCCTTCAGACTTCTCAGTGAAGACTGAAACAAAGAAGTCAGTAAGCATCTCTGCCATTTCCAAGTCTCCCGTTACTGTTTCCCCCTCCTCACTGAGCAGTGGGCCTACCCTGTCCTTAGTCTTCCTCTTGCTTCTAATGTATGACAGATACCAATGTCCTGGCTGTAGATGTTCCTCCACGGTGGCCTCAGGGCTGGAAGAGCTCCCACTCCCTTCTATTACCTGGGGGCTGCAGCAGGGGCACAGAGCTTCTCTGGTCTCACTCCTTTACCCCTGCCCCGCTGTGGCCCTGACACCAGAGAAGCTCTGTGCCCCTGCTGCAGCCTCTGCGCCATATCAGGGAGTGGGAGCTCCTCCAGCCCTGGGGCCACCGTGAGGGAGACCTTTCCAGGGGACCCAATTTGGCCAGGGGCCCCCGGGACCCCGACAGCCTGGATGTAGGGTTATGTGCGACCACAGCCCCTCTATGTACCCCAGGAACATCTACAGCCAGGACATTGGTATCTGTACCCCCCGAACCCACAAAGCCCCCCAGGGACCTTTACAGCCAGTATGTTGGTATCTGTGCCCCCCATAAATCTCCTAAGCGCTCCAGGACCCCTCCAGTCTGCATGTAGGTATCTGTGACCCCCATAATTCTCCTAAGACCTCTGGGACCCCTCTAGTCTGCACGTAGGTATCTGTGACCCCCAGAAATCCCTGAATGCCCCAGGAACCCCTACAGCCTGGACTTAGGTATCTGTGACTCCAACGAACCTCCTAAACCACCCAAGACACCTCCAGCTATGACGTAGGTATCTGTTCCCCCCTCAACCCCCAATCCCCTCGGGACCCCTAGACCCTGGACGTAGGTATCTGTGTCAGCCCCGATCCCTTAAGCACTCCCATTACCCCTTCAGCCTGGACGTAACTACCTGTGACCCCCACGAACCCCCTAAGCCCCCAGGGATCCCTACAGCCTGGACACAGGTGTCTGAGCACCGCACGAACCCCCTAAGCTCCTCGGGACACATCCAGCCTGGATGATCTGAGCCCCCAGTGAACCGCCTAATCTCCTCGGGACACCGACAGCCTGTACCTAGGTATCTGTGCCCCCCACAAACCCTTTATACCCCCCAGAACCCCTCCAGCCTAGATGTAGGTATCTGTACCCCCACAGCCCCCCTGGGACTCCTACAGCCTGGAGGTTCGTATCTGTGCCCCCCATGAAACCCCAACCCCCCCTGCCCCCTCCAGCCTGGACATAAGTATCTGTGCACCCCATGAACCCATAAGCACCTGTAGGGACCCCTACAGCATGGACTTAGGTATCTGGGGCCCCCCAAAACCCCCTAAGCCCACCAGGGACCACTACAGCCTAGAGATAAGTATCTGTGCCCCCTGAACCCCGTAAGCCCCCCCTGGATCCCTCCAGCCTGGATTTAGGTATCTGTGCCCCCTACGAACCCGCTAAGCTCCCCAGGGACCCTCCAGCCTGGACGGAGGTATCTGTGCCCCCCCACAATCCCTAAGTGCCGAGACACCCCTCCAGCCTGGAGGTAGGTATCTTTGCCGAACACAAACTGCCTAAGCCCGCCCCCATCGGGAACCCTCCAGCCTGGATCTAGGTATCTGTGCCCCCCCAACACACTAATTCCCCCTGGAAGCCCTATTGCCTGGACTTAGGTATCGCTGCCCCCCACAAACCCCCTAAGCCTCCCAGGGACCCCTACAGCATGGACCTAGGTATCTGTGCCCCCCAGGAACCCCCTAACCCCCCCAGGAACCACTCCAACCTGGACATAGTTATCTGTGCCTCCCAAAAAAAACCTAAGCCCCCCAGGGACCCCTAGATCCTGGAGATAGGTATCTCTGCTGTCCACAAAAATTCCTTATACTCCCTGGAACCTCTCCAGCCTGGACGTACATAGCTGTGCCCCCCACAACCCCCCTAAGCCCCCCGGGACCCCTCCAGCCTGGATGTAGGTATCTGTGCCCCCCCCAAAGCCCTAAGCCCCCCCCAGAATGCCTATAGCCTGGACGTAGGTATCTGTGTCCCCTACAATACCACTAAGCCCCTCCAGGGACCCCTCCAGGACAAACATAGGTATCTGTGCCCCTCACCAAGTTCCTAAACCCCCCAGGGATCACTGTGCTCACCACAACCTCTAAGCCGTCCAGGGACCTCTCCAGCCCGGACGTAGATATTGGTGTCCTCCAGGAAGCCCTTAATCCCCACCAGGACCTCTACAGCCTGGACGCAAGTACCTATTCCCACCAGAACCCCCCTAACTCCCCCAGAGTCCCGACCATCCTGGACGTAGGTATCTGTGACCCTACGAACCACCTTAAACCCCCCAGAATGCCTCCAGCCTGGACGTAGCTATCTGTGCCCCCCACGACCCCTAAGCCCCCAGGGATCTCTACAGCCTCTACATAGGTGTGATGCTCTGTGCATTACCCTGCATGGCCACACGGTGTCACAGTTGCTCCATATGGGAAATGTTCTGTGCGTTACCGTGCATGGCCACATGGTGTCACTGTTGCTCCATGCGGGAAATGCTCTGTGCATTACCCAGTGTGGCCACACGGTGTCACTGTGGCTCCATGCGGGAAATGCTCTGTGCATTACTGTGATGGAGTAGGGACTGTCTGTGTGGGGGATGGGAGAGCAGCGGGTGACTTTAGGACCGGACACGTGCTCAGCCTGTAACCTGAGCTAGGCGCGGGGAGGGGTTAGCACCTTTGCCCGGGAAGCTGCACACAGCAAATGGCCAGCTGGAGGGAGTTGGGTTAGTTCAGTTTCGGTTTTGGTCTGGGTGGTTGGAATTCAGGGATTCCCAAACTGGGAACTAAGTTTCCTGAACCCCTAGAAGGACTTGATTGTGGGGTCCTGCTTGTGCCTCCAAGCTCTGCTGCATCCTTCGCTCCTGTTGTCCAAAAAAACCTTCTGTTTTACTGGCTGGCTGAGAGTCACTGTGAGTCCCAGGAAGAGGGGTGCAGGACCGGACTCCCCCACACTCCGTGACAGACCCTAAGCCCCTCCGAGACCCCTGCAGCCTGGACGTAGGTATCTGTGCCTCCCACCAAACACCTAAGACACTCAGAGATCCCTCCAGCCTGAACTTAGGTATCTGTGCCCCCCACAAACCCCCTAAGCCCCCGAGGGACCTATACAGCCAGAACATTGGTATCTGTTCCCCATATAGACTCCATAAGCCCCTTGCGACACTCCAGTGTGCACGTAGGTATATGTGCCCCTCAGAAACCCTCTAAGCCCCCAGGAACCCCTACAGCCTGGACATAGGTATTTGCACTCCCACAACCCCCTTAACCCCCCCCTCCCGGGACATCTACAATCTGGACGTAGATATCTGTGCCCCTCACGAAACCTCTAACCCCCCCTGGGAACGATACAGCCTGGACATACGTATCTGTGCCCACTCGAACCCCTAAAACCCACTGGTACCCCTACAGCCTGGACATCATAGGTGTCTTTGTCCCCCACAAATCCCCTAAGACTCCCAGGATGCCTCCAGCCTGGACGTAGGTATCTTTGCCCCCCACTAACCCCCTAAGCCCCCCTGGTAACCCTACAGCCTGGATGTAGGAATATGTGCCCCCCACGAACCCTCTAAGCCCCCATGGGACCCTAGAGCATGGAGATTGGTATCTGTGTCCCCCCCAAACTCTCTAATCCCCCCAGGGACCGCTATGGCCTGGACATAGGTATCTGTGCACCCCAAGGCCCCTAAGATCCCCCGGACCTCTGCAGCCTGGCTGTAGGTGTGACGGTGCTGCCCGTGGGAGCCAGCTCAGCTCACTCAATCAGAGTGAATTGCAAACAAAACAGGGCAGACAAATCCCAAACGCTGCTGGTTATTTCAATACTTAGATTTACCAAGCCAGCACAAAACAGCTTCTGTAGTACCTCACTGGTTACTTAGAAGTTTAAACCACACAGTTCCCTTAAAGTACCCAGCCTCAGGCCTCCGTCCAGACACACCTGTTAGATATGATGATGATTCCTGAAAATCTTACTTCATCATATAAAAGAAAAGATTCTTCCGATCCCAAAGGATCAGCCACATAACCAGGTTCAATTATAACTTAGATTTTACCTAAAATACATGCTATAGCCAATTCTTATTAACTAAGCTAAAATTTATTAGAAAAGAAAAGAGAGAGAGTGAGTGTTGGTTAAAAGATTAATAGACATATAGACTTGAATTCAATTTTTGAGGTTCAGATACAAAGTAGACATGAGCTTGTAGTTGCCAAAAGTCCTTTTAGAAATAGTCCATAGGTTATAATCCACTGTCCATATTCAGGGTGGCTCCAGTCAATGACTGGGGATCTCAATCCTTGTGGCTTAAGGTTTCCCCCTCTTGAAACCCAAAGCAGATCTGAGATGAAGAAGGATCGTGTCCCAGGTTCTTAAACATTTCCAGCAGCCTTTCAGCCTGAGAAAACAATAGGCTTAACTCTTCTTCCAAACATCCTGGCAATTAGTACATCCATCAAACAGTTCAGATACAGATTACCACAACCTTCAAAGAGACACAGACAATAATACTATTTCACTCAAGTATCATCATAAATGTTAATATTCTTTTTTTGCTCTTTGAATTAAAACTATAGCAATAGACAAGACTTGTTTGCTGACATCACAAGACCTGAGCAAACACCTCCCCTTCTACCTCTAACACTGCAGACTTGCATTTCAAAGCTCTGTTCATTTACATATCTTGTTAACCAGTTTTTAAGGTTCACCCACGGGGCAGGTCAGTCGGTGAGGTGAGTTAATTAACTCTTTCTGGCCCTGTCACCTTTCAATGAGATATTAGATTATACTTATGTCAGGGACTCTAACCCAGACGGCAAAGTTCGTTGTCTGACCGCGAGAGAGACAGGCAACACCAGCAAGGTCCGATCAAAAGCTCTTTATTGACAAGTGCACGCATCAATAGAGAGCAGCTTGTCTCCAGAGAGAACCAGCCTGCTCTTTACATCTTAGTATAAGCCTATGTAGACAGTTCCGTCGCGTCATAAATTATTCACTGGAGCAACCCACCCCCTTCTTCTAACAACTAGAAACTAGACACCTTTAGTATACATGCATGCCTAAAGTTAGAAATGTAGGGGAGTTTAAAAAACAAAACAAAGAACAAAACCAGGGAGTGAAAACAAGGAGGCTGGGAAACTAGGACTCTTATCAGTTCTTCGAAGGAGCTGCCCGAACACAGCACATCTGGTACTATGCCAGGAATGCAGCTTCTCTCTTATCTCACTTTTTCCCAGCGCTTGTGAGACATGCTGCTGCTTCTCAGTGTTTTCCACTCAGGGATTACCCACAAACCTCTGTTAGCCTGACTTTGGTCAGGTTGGCATACCTGGTTTTGTCTGCTATATCTTTATTCAGGCCTAACAATCCCCCCTTTGTCCCTAGAGGACCATAATGGGACTCTTGGGACACATATCCATTTAACAATTGTACGGGGGAGGCTAGTAAACCATGACCCAAGGTCTGAGTGGAGGTCCTTAAAACTAAAAGTGTGATCCAGAGATATAGCATGGAAAACAACAGCAACATTCTTAATAGCTTGTAAATCTTTGTCAATTAAGCCAGAGTGATTAACAGCAAAGCAACATTTTTCCCCAATGCGAGCACAAGCCCCTCTCTAATTCAGCATTCATGGCATTTAGCACACGTCTATTTTGCAAAGTTACTTCTGCTACTTCATCAGTCTTTCGTTGCAACTTTTGGAAAGCGTCTATTAATGCATTAGCTGGTTTTTTTCAAGCTCTGCAGAAATATTTACAACTGCTCTCTTGAGCTTAGCCACCGACAATCCAGAAATGAGTGCACGGACAAAAGAGTGGAATCCTGTTTGTTTGACAACTAAGGGATTTGGGCACTGACTATAAATCAGTTAGGTATACCAAGTGGTCTAATTTCCCAGATGTTTCGGTGAATAATCCAGTCCATGTGCATCCTCCCCATGGACCCGTCAGGATTCGGTATGTGGAAGCCCACACCCCCCAGTCCAAATGCTTGGAAGGAGCACTGTAAATGTTTACACTTCCACCCAGAAAGTCTTCAGTATATCTCCATGACCACAGATCAGATGGTACTCCTGATGTGTCTGTAAGGGCAGTGGGCCAAGTCTGGTACTCAAGATCACTCCAAATGGCCATCAGCTGGTCATTCAGGAAATTCTGAATCTCCAAACATACTAGATCCCACTGCAATGCCTTCCCAGCCTCAGTGATATTTAATACCATCTTTCCTTGGTGTAGTACTATATTACATTTGTTATTTAACTATTTTCAGGTACTTTTAAAAGGCATTGACATTAATAGCATAGGAGGGGGTTACATATTAGTCACTGGAATGGTTTCAATACAGGTAAAATTTCCAGTGGCAGAACAAACTCTTCGGGTACTTGTTATTTAAAATCCAATTAGAGAGAGCAATACATGCTGAAGAATTTATCCACAACACAGGGCACAGCCTGTAGAATAAACCCCAAAATCCAATCAATACCACATTCCCAAGCATGGGTCCCACAAATTTTTTCTGCCAGTGTACAATTCTTTGTTTCTTCACCGGGGTCAGTTCTTAATGTCCTTTCTAGTCAGGAATTCCTGGACTTTAGCAATTTCAGTGGAGTGAGTGTCCTTCTTCTTTCCCAAAACAGTCTTGGTGCAGCATCGTATAGGGGAGAGGTTACTAGCACATCACCCTGTAATGGTTTTGCTTTTTCTAGAAAAATTCAAAGGCACAGTAGATCTGTCAGTGGATAAGGGAGAGGCTACTAGCACTTCACCTTGTACTTTTTCCCTACTGTCCAGAAGGCACAGTGGAGCTAGAAGGTGAAATAGGCTAATCATCAGTAGGAGAATTCTCCCAATGTGGAGGGGTCTTTTTGCAGTGAGAATCTTGGGTCCAAGCAGTCAGTCTTTGGTACTTCACAGCGGTGTTGGTAGTCATCAGGACTTAAGGGCCCTTTCCAGCATGGAGCCAAGGCAGTCTTTCGTTGGTGGACCTTTACATCAATCCCGTCTCCTGGTTCCAAGGAGTGGCAGGGCTGCTAGGGTCTTTGGGTAGCGCTTCCTTACCTGTGAGAAAAAAAAACTTAACACATTTCATTAGTGCCTGGCAGTGTTTTTCAGATCTCATAGCTGCATGGGCAAATTCAAGCCCTCCTTTTCCTGGTTGTTAACCAAGTCTTAACTGTGAGCAGTGTCCTTGAATGGAGTCAGTGTCTTATCTATAGCCTGAGCTTGCTATTTTATTTTATTTTATTTTTTCAGTTAATTCATTCTGTTCTTTGTGCTTCTTCCTTTCTTGGCTTCTTTTAACCTGCAAAGGAAACTTTCACTTTTTACTTATACACCTTTTTCCCAACAATGAACACCTACACATTGTCATTATACAGTACATTAGTCTTATTATTTAATATATGCCACACACACCCTTTTACTAAAATAACCTTATTACAGAGCTTTCGAGCAACAAGCCAGGACAAGCACACCCACTTTGAGGAGTTCACTCAATACAACCTCTACTCCAATAGCCTTCCACCATCCCCAGCCCTCTGGCTAGAAATCTGAGGTAGCCAGAAAGATCCCATGTACAATATGGGGAGTGGGTTAACTTTTCATGTCCTTGCTTTCAAAGACTGTTGGTATGCAAATTTTAACAACAATTTTTGCAATTAACAATTTGACCAATAAAGTTTCTTTTCCTTACTTAAGGAAATGCATTAGACTTAGTATATCACATTCTCCTGATTTATCTAAACACTTTGTATTCCAAGTTGAACAAAACAAGTATCTGCATTTTAATTTAACCTTTTTGTTTGATTTTAAGCTAGATTATTTTATAAAAATATTAAACACAAAAATTCTGGCCACAAGACAAACACCACAAGACAGAACATAGAACACAAAACATAATTTCTATTGTGCCAGTAAATGCATGGTACGTTGAATGCTGTTTAGCTGGCATCAGTTTTCTCTGATTATCTGAAAGACAAAAAAACAGAGGTCTACCCCTTCTGGGCAGACAATCATTGCTTAAAATAGACAAAATACCCTTGTTAATTTCAGGAAAAACAGAGGAATTATCCCATATTTTATGTGTTTCATAGGCAGCCCAGGTTTCAGTGGCTCCTACGTTATCAGTTAGATAATTTGCATGAATACAGATGCTTTCTGGCTTGCTTTTTACTTTTAACTCTTGCTTTCAAACACTGAAAGAAAACATCACTACTTATAGTGCCCTTACAGCCTAATAAAATTTCAATTACATAGCACTATATACATTCTTCAGCTAATTTAACTAAATTCTAAATGATTGCAATTAACAATTTCTTTGCCTCAATTTATTAACAAACATTTCAAAGACACCAAGAACTTTCCTCTTTAGCATTTTTACAAAGTTCAACTGCTGTTTCCTCCAGCAACTACAGAGTTAACTTCTCACTCTCCCTTAAATCACTTGCTTGTCTCCCAACAGCCACTTTTATCAACTCAAATCACCATTCCAAGTAAGTTCTGGGTATTAGAAATCCCCATGCTTACACTTACTTACTCCTTCCTTCCACTACACCCTTAAAGTTTTCCAACCTGTTTTCCAATCTCTCTGTCTGTTGCCTGCCCGCCTGGGCCCGATCCTGCTTTTCTCACTGACCGTCCCTTCCATAGGCA
Source organism: Gopherus flavomarginatus (assembly GCF_025201925.1). Lineage (NCBI taxonomy): Eukaryota > Metazoa > Chordata > Testudines > Testudinidae > Gopherus > Gopherus flavomarginatus. The sequence goes on from NW_026115085.1 coordinate 684,619, forward strand.
CCAACTTCTTCCACTACCAGTTTAGCTAGGAGGGTGGGCTTCTCAACTAGCCCCCCACCCCTCCTGGTCTCTTCCCTTAAACATTCTTACTCACAAGACTACTCGAGTCCTCCTTCATGAGGCTTGCCACCTAGACGAAGACACATGGCCCATTGGGCAAAGGCCATTACTTAACATATAATTTGAAGGACTACTCTTAGAGGGTTTACCCAGAGGACTCATTCATCTGTTGACACTTAAACAGAAAAGAGAATTACACAGAGAGCAGAGGGAATTACAGTCTAAGCCAGACTTTCCCACTTTCTATACACTGACCGCTACAGGGGACAGGACAGAAGGATCTCAATTTAAACTCAGAGCTGTCTCGCACACATGGCTTCCACTCCGAGGAATTATGAACAAGAGGTTCAGTTCCACCCACACTCCTAACACCCAAATGAACAGAGAAAAAAAACAACAACAGTAACTGGTTAAATAGAACAGAACCAGAACCAAATAGTGTTTCCTTATCCTATTAGGACTCACTTTTACTCATGCAGTTCTCAGCATATAACACCAACAGTACCAAGCAAAGCAAACACAAAATAACAAGGGTAAAACAAATAGATGGTGTAAATTCTGCAGGGCTCCCCCCTTCTTAATTGCTCACCAAACTGTGACAAATTTCTGTTACCAATCTATCCCTCATGTCAGATGATCAGGCTGACACTACAGGATCGTTGGGGGAAGATAAAGAAAACACACCATATAACTGAATTTTAAAGCTTCATTAATAAAATAATAAAACAACAACGGAGAGTGTTGGGAACGCTCTCACATCACTCAGGAAAATATTAATGCCCCAAGCCCGAAGCTCCTTTCATACTTACACACGTACGTCCAGACTGGCCACTTCTGTGTATAATGTTCAGAGGAGGGGGAGAGGTGGAAGGGAGATTATCCTGTATACAGCTTGTCCAGAATTTCCAACATGCTTCTGCTCTTGGGAGGGCTGTTCTTTTACACCCTGGAATCTCCTGCGGCGTCTCTTTCAGAGATTCCAGTCCAGGTCGGCTGCCTGTGGCTTCTTTGGTGTCACCAAGCCACACCGACTCCAGGGTCACAAAGGCACACTGTTGGATCTTACTGGACAGTTAAGCTTTGCAAATGTAATTTCAGTTCTGTAACTTGTATTTCCTTTGCTTCGCCTCTGTCTATATTTTTTCCTTCACAGCCAGCTGGGGCCGAAAGCAGCCCCTCCCTGCACCAAGCACAGTCCGCGCCGATTCCTGACCCTGAACGCAGAGCACCCCCCTCCTTCCATCCCGGGGCCAAGATGATTTTTAAATTAACCCGTTCCTTATGTCTTTTTCTTTCTTTTTCTCTTTCCCATTAAACATTCTAGTAGCAATGCTAACTACTTCAGACAAACTTTTCCCTTGCGTACCATCTGGATGCTTTCTAAATCTTTTTGCAATATCCTTTGCACATTGTGACATGAAAACCATTTTAACCATCTCCTTTCCATGATCAGTTTCAGGATTTAAATTCCCATGCTTTTTAACTTCACAAATCAGTCGAGCACAAAAGTCAGAGAGGTGCTTATCTGGATGCTGAACACAAGCAGTCACCTTGCTCCAATTTGGAGTAGCCTCCCCTGCATCTCTAATACCATTCAAAACAGCTTTTAAAAATCCATCCAACTTTGTCTTTTGAGCTGGATTATTGGGATTCCAGTTAGGGTCAGTAATTAGCCAAGGTGCATTCAAATGAGCTGCAGATTTTTCTTTTACTTTTTGTCTTTCATCTTCTGTCATGAGAGTATCTAATAACTGATTTACATTTGCCCAAGTGGGCACATGAGTGAAAAAGATTGTGCAGAACATTCTTTCCACTGCCTCAGGATTGTCTCATAAGTGAGGCATAGTGCACTGCCAGTTAAACAAATTTGAAGTTGCAAACAGGGTATGGGTAAAACCATCTCATGTTCCCCAGCAACCAGTAGAACCAGATAAGTTCTCAATGAGGCTTGTAATATCAGAGGTGTCTCAGAAACATTCTCTCTCATGGAGTTAAGTAACCTAGTGGGGGTCCACAAGGGCAAGGACAAGGGCTGCTGTAATATTGGGGGTGTTTGAAAAGCAGTCCCTGACCAAGTTTGCAAAAGGCTGGCTGGAGGCTGCACAGAGGGGGTGAGGCTGCCTGATTCCTCTGAAGATGAGGGAACATCACTCTGAGCTCCCCCTTGATTCTCCTCTGTCCCTGAACTGTCCCTAACCTGCTTTTGAATCCTTGCACTCCATCAGACGGGGAAGAACAGGAACAAAATTGTCCTCCTCCCGGTGCGGCTCTGGTGCATATGGTGGGTGATTTTTTTACAAGAGCTCTCCATACAAACAGCTTCAAAAGCTACCCATCCCTCCATGGGTTTATAATTATACCATACAAACAAGTAATCCATTTGTCTCGGCCTAAGATCAACCAAAATATCCCTTAAGGAGTTCCTCCTATCTGTGGAAAAGGTTTCACCCACCGGCCAGTCTCTAGTTGGGGACAAATGAAAGGTAAATGATGGCCATTGGATCCAACACAGATTTCTCATCTTAAATTTAACTAGATCAGCTGTCTCAGAAATCTCTTTCCAATCTCTAAGTATCAGAGACAACGGGGCATCCCCCGGGCACTTACTGCCAACTTGTCTCATTTTAATGAAGGGACTCTAACCCCTCTTCATGAAGGGACTCTAACCCCTCCTCCCCGGGTCGAGGTAAAGGGACTCTAACCCCCACCTCCCCGCGTCGAGCGCTCGCTTACCTCTCCAGGGACTTGAACACCTGGACTGAGACTCAAACCCAGGCTGGGACTCTAACCCAGACAACTTGGATCCTGTGCAAACCTGGACTGGGACTCTAACCCAGACCTGGACTGGGACTCTAACCCAGACCTAAGTAGTCAGGGACTCTAACCCCGACAACCTGGACCCTACTCAATGGGTAGGTGGACGTTGCTGGATTTCTACGAGTTTCAGCTGGTTCACAGAACACGCCTTATCGCCAACGCAGAGATCAGATCACCAGGCAAGGCTCCTCTAAACTGGAGGATGCGCGCTGCGTTGCCTCAGGGTCCGATCCCCCGCCGGAGAGTCAGACGGGTCCCGGCGGAGTCGCCAAAGATGTCAGGGACTCTAACCCAGACGGCAAAGTTCGTTGTCTGACCGCGAGAGAGACAGGCAACACCAGCAAGGTCCGATCAAAAGCTCTTTATTGACAAGTGCACGCATCAATAGAGAGCAGCTCGTCTCCAGAGAGAACCAGCCTGCTCTTTACATCTTAGTATAAGCCTATATAGACAGTTCCGTCGCGTCATAAATTATTCACTGGAGCAACCCACCCCCTTCTTCTAACAACTAGAAACTAGACACCTTTAGTATACATGCATGCCTAAAGTTAGAAATGTAGGGGAGTTAAAAACAAACAAAGAACAAAACCAGGGAGCGAAAACAAGGAGGCTGGGAAACTAGGACTCTTATCAGTTCTTCGAAGGAGCTGCCCGAACACAGCACATCTGGTACTATGCCAGGAATGCAGCTTCTCTCTTATCTCACTTTTTCCCAGCGCTTGTGAGACATGCTGCTGCTTCTCAGTGTTTTCCACTCAGGGATTACCCACAAACCTCTGTTAGCCTGACTTTGGTCAGGTTGGCATACCTGGTTTTGTCTGCTATATCTTTATTCAGGCCTAACAATTATAATGTCACAGTCTCGGTGAGTTGACTGCTGCAGCTCCCCGTAGACTCTGCCTGCGCCTCTCACCGAGCTGGAGTACAGCAGGCGAGGGGAGAGCACTCAATGTATTGCATCTACACTAGACGCGATATATCAACCCCCGCTGGATCGATCGCTGCCCACCGATTCGGCAGGTGGTATAGACATACCCCGAGTATCTGGTGATCGGAGCTGGACCCCCGAGGGGGACACATTGAAGGAACTCAGGGGTTAAGGTGCCTCTATTGTCAACTGTCAGGGCTGCTGTGGCTCAGAGGAGGGTGCTTGACTGCCTGGCAGGCTTAGGCGCCGCAAGCCTTGGAGGTGGGAGAAGTGAAGCGGCCACGGCGTGCTCGGGGTGCTCGTGCTCGGAGCAGGGGTGAGCTCGGGCGACGGGGGTGCCGCAGGGCAGAGCAGGAGAGTTGCCACAAGAGGGGAGCCTCAGGGTGGAGGGGGGAGCTGCCACGGGTGGGGCGCCTCAGGGCAGGGGTGCGGGGGGGGGAGGGTGCAAGGTGGAAGTTTCGCCTAGGGCATGAAACTTCCTTGCACCGGCCCTGCCCGCAGCCAGCCCTGCACCCCCTGCCCTGCCCTGCCGGCAGTCAGCCTCTGTCTCCAGCCAGCCCTGCACCTTCTGCTTTGCCTGCACCAGCCGCATCCTCCCTGCCCTGTCTCCAGCCAACCCCTGATGCACCCCCCTGCCTGAAGCCAGCCAGCCACGCAGCCCTTGCCCTGCCTGAAGCCAGACCCTACCTCCAGCCAACCCCACATCCACTGGTGCCCTGCACTTCCCAGGGCAGTAACCCTGCACATCTGCTTCAATGAGGGGGGCAGGGAGCAGCTGGGACCCACACATGTGCACACCCTAGGGTGACCAGACAGCAAGTGTGAAAAATCGGGACGGCGTGGGGGGTAATAGGATCCTAGATAAGACCCCAAAATTCGGACTGTCCCTATAAAATTGGGACATCTGGTCACCACAGCACACCCCCAGGACTCCTGAGTTCCATTGCTGGGTTTCCTATTGGTTCCTCTGCTGGTTGTTTTCCTTTTTCTGGGGACTTTGGGCAAGTTGCTCCCCACTCTTGGGCTCTGTCCCCAGCAGTCAAATGGGGATTTCATACCTTCCCGCTATTGGAAAGTGCTGGGAGAATCCCCCAGCAAAAGCTGCTCTGACAGTGCTAAGCAGCATCTGACCATTCAAGGTCGGAGCTCACTGCCCAGGAGGAGTGCTTGGCTCTGGGGTTTCACTTCAGCCCAGTGTAGAGAGAGAGCCCTAACCATGGAGTTTGGCTCAAGAAGACCAAGTCTCCAATTTGTTAAGGGTGTTTTGAATTTCAATCCTGTGCTCCAAAGTGCTTGGTGTCAGTTGTAAACTTTAGGAGCATGCTCTCCACTCCATTTTCCAAATCATTCATGAAAATATAGAATAGTACCTGACACCGGACTGATCCCTGCCAGACCCACTAGGTTCACCCTCCCCGTTGGGCAGCTAAACATGGAGAAGGGCTCCTGGAGTCTTGGCTTTCAACCAGCTCTGCACCCACATTACACTGATTGCAGCTGGACTACATTTCCCTCGTTTGCTTCTGAGAATGTCCTATGGGACTGTGTCAAAAGCCTTAGTAACACCAAGCTAGATCCCATCTATTGTTTACTCACCTCTACCAGGCCCAGAACCCTGCCAAAGAAGGAAAGAGGATTGGTTTGGAATGATTTGTTCTTGACAATTCCACGCTCACTAGTCATAAGAACCAAATCATCCTGTAGGTGCTGCTGACAAACTGAGTGTTTAAGAATGTATTGCAGGATCTCTCCAGCTATGGCAGTCAGGCTAGCTAGTCTGTAAGTCCCAGAGGTCTTTTTGTTCCCCTTTGAAAGATAGGTCCTGTCTTGTTCATGGATGGGAAGATGTTCTTTTTCAGGGGTCTCAGACGAGAACTGGGGCACAACACCTGGTTTGTTAAGGCCACAAAAACGGAGGCAGGAACCTCTTCTCTGCTGCTGGCAAAGAACCACAGGTACCTAAAAGATAGGGACTCACATCTTTGAATGGGCTTTAAAAAGGCAGTGGTTAATAAGTTTGGCCCCGACCATTTCTTGTTTCCACAGACTAGACATTTTAGCAAACTTTAGAATTCCTTGGTGCTAAACACTGTGAAACTCCCCTTTCTCCTTCACAGAGGGCTTTAATACCCCTTATCTCACTTGGGCTCTAAACTGCCCATAGTTCGAGAACTGTTCCTGTTCCGATTGGACAGATGGGAGAAGGGAAGTGACCTACCCAAGGCCTACACAACAAGGCGATGGCAGAGCCAGAAAGAGAAGCAACCAGTTCTGACTCCTGTTCTAACAGATGAAAACACCCCAGAGCCCAGGAATCGAGATGGTGGGAAAATTTCATTCAAACCGTTTCTGTCCGAAAATCCCATTTAGACTAAACCAGTTTGTTTCTCAAAATCATAACAAGTGGGATGAAAGATCTTTGCAAAAATATTTTGTTGCAAAACAAAAGCATCTCCTCTTTGTCAGAGTGTGTTAAATTGTCTCCTCGCACACAAAGAGGAGACACTTACATCTCAACCATTAGATAAGATGCTTCAATCTGAGCTAAGTCGTTGCTACTATTAACAATTTCAAAATAAAAAAATACAAATAAAATAGACTATTTCAGCTAATCTATTATGTCATAATCTGGGAAACTTCATATTATGCACTACTTCTAGTGACACTCCCAAATGGATCCGCATCCTTCACCCACCATGAGGTAGGTAAGAGCGGATCATTATTATCCCTACTTGAAAGAGGGAGAAGCTCAGGCTGAGAAAGGAGAATTGACTTGTCTTAGGTCACACAGCCCGTCAGAGGCAGTGTTGGGAATAGGACCGAAGAGCCCTGATTTTCAAACAAACCATCGGATCTTGAATTTCAGACATTGAATGACCTGAATACTGTGCTCTCAGATGAGCTCCAGACCAACAACAGTGACAGTAATTATTCAGCAAGTATTTGAGGAGAACTGCAATGTTAGAGGGAATCATCAACTGCTCAGAGACAATTAATGCAGAGAAGCAGCAAAATTAATCAAAGATAGAACTGGTTCTGACTTATTTACTTGATCTTAAAAGAGAACAACAAGGACCTGAGTCTCCTCCCTGTCAATATCCCCCTGCTCAACCAATCAGGGTAGAGACGGAGGACGGGAGGCTGAGGGTTCTCACCAGAGAGCCCAAAGGATGGCCCAGGTCACCGGTGGGGATCACTGCCCGAGCACTATTTCAGTCCCACATTTTTGGGTGGACCTTCCATAGTGGGAGCTGCAGAGGACTTCCCTGCAACACACACACACACACCTCCGTCCTGTTGTTGGGAAGGGAACAGGAGAAAGGACAAAAGAAGCAAGAGAAGAAGAGGAGGGAGGGATGGAGGAAGAGGTGAAACAAAAAGGACAAACCCTAATGTCCCCAGCGATTCTAAGGGACAAAATCCCAGGTGCGCAATAAAATTCTGCCTCCTTAAGCTCGTGTTTTCCATGCCTAGAATTCACTTGTCACCAGATAGATCAGACTGAACAGGTTTCAAACCTCCAGGAGGCTCTTACCTTCTAAACAGGGACGGCTGTTTTCTAGTAAAATCACTACAAGGGAAGGAGGAAACTCGAAAGAGGTTCCTCCTGGCGCTCACGTCCATGACCCCAAATAATCTCTCAGTCCTCAAAGAGAGACCTGGAGAAGGAAACGTGCTGAAGCAAAGCCACAGAGGTCTCTGAGGTTTCCCTGGCCCCTCGCCCCTGTCCTGCCTGGCTGATGTCAGCATCTCTCTGTGAGGTCACCACCTCCCCACCACCTTTGACCAATAGTCTGAGGTCCTGCAAAAGGCCTTTGTGATGTCACTGCCACACCCCTCCCTTGCTGGGCTAATGTCCTGCCCCTGGCCAGGCACTTTGGAGGTTTGAGCTACTCCCTGTGGATCACCCCACTCAAGGAGCGTTCGTTCTAGGCAGCAAGCCGGCTAGACAGGAAAACATCAGACGCTGCTCCCAATGCTACACTCAGTTTTTCAGAAATTAGTCGACTTCATGGTCAGAAGACACCATTAGAGCATCTAACCTGCATATCACAGGCCTCCTGTATGACATAACAGCTACTTTGGGGGCAAACACATTCCAGAAAGGCATCTAGTCTTCATTAAATGACATCAGGAGATGGTGAATCCACCACTTTCCTTGGTAGCTTGCTCCTGTGGTGAATCATCCTCGCTGTTGACTATTGTGCCTCAGTTGTAATATGAATTTGTCTCTTTTCACTTTCCAGCCATTGGGTCTTGTTATGCCTTTCTCTGCTCCATTCAAGAGCCCGTAAATACCCAATCTTTTCTCTCCATTAAGGCCCTTCAACATTTCAATGAAATCACCTTTCAATCTTCTTTTGATAAGCTAAACAGGTTGAGCTCTTTCAATAGCTCACTGGAAGGCATTTTTCTCCAGCCCTCAGAACATTTGGTGGCTCTTTGCTGCCCTAGCTCCAATTTCACAACATCTTTTTCAAATGAGGATACCAGAACTGGAGGCAGTATAAAGGTTGTATAAAGGTAAAATTAAATAGGTTGCAGAGGAGTTTTTTTTAATTTCGGCTTTTGTTGCTAAAAATTTTGTCTCTCTGCGGTGAGAAAAAACACTCCCCGAATGCCAAAATTTGAGCCATGAAAAGCGGCAGTGTGAACAGCGCATCATAGGTGGAGCTGTGCTCCCGGTGACAAAGCTCCTGCCCCTCATTGGAGGTAGTTTGGCTTTGTTGCCGGGGAAGCTCTCTCTCAGCGATAAGGACGGCCACACAGCGCACCTTACAATGGCATGGTTAGAGTGGCACAGCTGCACCGTGGTAAGGTGCGCGGTGTAGACACAGCCTCAGAGCTGGGGAAAGCCGACAGGCGCTGAGGAGCACAGGGTTCAGACAGAGACATCCGTTAGGAGAGGAACTATTCACAGGGATTCTCTATAGCCTAGTAAGGTGGAGAGGATGGAAGATGATAATGTACAGGTAGGTTCTGATGAGAAACAGTGAAATGAAAGAGTCTCCCTCAATTACATCATGTAATAGCAGACAGCTAAAATGGGACACATTTTAGAAGTGCTTAAATACAAACGCTAAACGTCTAAGTACTAAGACTGGTGAATTTGAGTGCCTGGTATTGAGTGACGATATTGATAGAATAGGCATCACAGAAACCCTTGCACCCCCTCCTGCACCCACATGGGGAGACTGACCTGTGTGCATGGAGCAGCTGGCATTGCTGCCCCCCACTCCTCCCTGGAACGCTGCTCATCTGGGCACCCCTAGGGGCTGTGGGATGTGGGGGCAAGAAGTGAGATCATCCGAGCTCCCTGCATCCAGGTCACTTTCCTCAGCCGGGCTGCATAGCGGGAGGGCAGAGAGCAGCAGCTTCTGATGCTCCCCTCACAGCACAGCCCAAGTGGGAAAAGTGACCAGGACGCATGGAGCACATAGGGTTGCTCCTTACTCCCCTCAAACCTCTATGGACCCATGGAGGAGCATTGGGGCAGGGGAGAGCAGTGAGCACCTTTGCACTGCCACACGGTGCCCTTTGACCCCTGGAGCCCTGGGCGGCTATCGGGGGGCACCACCCCTAAGGCCGGCCAGGCTCCCCAGAACGAGCAGCAGAAAACACAGAGACTGGCCACACACTGAGCAGTGGTAGCCTGGGCGGCTCGTAATGGAGGCTCAGGGGGGAGGGGTGTCATAACATTTTTTCCCAGATTTGGACCTTAGCGTCCAAAATATGGGTGTTAGCATGAAAACCTCCAAGCTTAGTTACCAGCTTGGACCTGGTAAAGCTGCCACCAGCCAGGGATTTATACAGTGCCTGGCTCGCTGTGGTCTCCCCAAAACCTTCCCCGGGGGACCCCCAGACTCAGATGCCTTGAGTCTCACAACAAAGGGGAATAAACCATTTCCCTTCCCCCTCCTCCCCTCCAGGTGTTCCCTCCCTGGGTTCCTGGAGAGATATACAGAAGCAAGCTCCGTGAATCTAAACAGAGGGACTCCCCCCTCCCTGTTTCCAGTCCTGGAAATAGAAGTACCAAGATAGCTAATCTCTCTTCCCCCTTACCCAGAGGGTATGCAAAGTCAGGCTAGTAAATCTAACACAACGAGATTTTCCCCCTGACTTCTTCCTCCCACCAATTCCCTGGTGAGCTGCAGACTCAATTCCCTGGAGTCCCCACTAAAGAAAAAATCCAACAGGTCTTAAAAAGAAAGCTTTATATAAAAAGAAAGAAAAGGACATAAAAATGGTCTCTCTGTATTAAGGTGACAAATACAGGGTTATTTGCTTAAAAGAAAAAAATGAATAAACAGCCTTATCCAAAAAGAATACAATTTAAACATTCCAGCAACTACACACATGTAAATACAAAAAAAACCAATATAAACTTATTGTCTTATTATCTTTGTACTTACAACTTGGAAACAGAAGATTAGAAAGGCAGGAGATAGAAAAATCACTCTCATAGCCGAGACGCCACAGACACAAGACAAAGAACAAAGAACTCACACACAAACTTCCCTCCACCCAGATTTGAAAAAGTCTTGTTTCCTGATTGGTCCTCTGGTCAGGTGTTTTAGGTTACTGGTGTTACCCCTTTATAGGTAAAAGAACATTAACCCTTAGCTATCTGTTTATGACAAGGGGGCTCAGCCTCCCCAAACCTTCCACTGCCAAGGGGACAGTGGGGCCCATGATCAGGGGCCCTGGCCAAGTTAGGTCCCCCTGGAAAAGTCTCCCCTATGTCAGCCCCAGGGCTGGAGGAGCTCCCACTCCCTGCTACAGCCCGGGGGCTGCAGCAGGGGCACAGAGCTTCTCTGGTCTCAGGGCCACAGCGGGGCAGGGGTAAAGGAGTGATAGGGTGGGGCTGGTGGGGGAAGGGGTGGAACAGAAGTGACAGTGGATGGGGCCATGGGTGGAAGGGGGTAGAGCCACAGACAGAAGGTAGGGGCATGGTTCTGGTGCTGGGGCCCCCACACTTGTTCTCCCTTTCCCGGGGGTTTGGCATCACTAGCCCCGGCTTAGCGAGTAGGGTTCAGTGGTCCCCATAATGTGGGGTGCGACTCCTAGGGGGACACAGAGGAACATTCATGGGGGCACCTCAGGACCTGAGCCAGCCCACATAGAGGGCAGGGAGGGAGCACCACTCTGCCACAGCTCTTCCCCAACCCCACCCTCAGCCTGAGACTCTGGCTCCCAGCCCGGCGTCGACCCCTTTACCCCTGTCCGCACCCCTCACCCCAGCAAGCAACAGCCCCACTCCTCCCAGCCCCGGTTCTTGACCGTGGCTTCCGAGGGGCCACAGCCATGGCTAAGAGGGCACAATGTGAAATGTTTGGGGACCACTGGTTTAGGGTGACGTCCTCAATCACTTCTCTGCAGTCCAATAAAAGCTATTCCTCACTCAACTACCCCTCCATCAGGACGGACTAGGTATGTTCTGCTGCCCTTCACTCATACAGGAAGGAGAATAACATTTCATTCCACTCAATCCTAAAGTCATTTGTAACCCAAGACCATCCCAAACTGGTCATTTTGGGGAAGCGGCCCCATCATGCTGCATAGCTAGGCAGAGTAGGTGTGTCTATGCAAACACGGTCTGTTCCTGAAGTCTTTCCCCAGCTCCTCACTAGGTGAGAGAGGGGAGCTCATTCAGACCCTGCTTTCGCTTAGTATTTAAAAACTCCTTAGTGTCCCTATCTCTGCCGGCCTTAGATTTCTCCTCCTGTCCGTTTTTTGACAGCTCAGATGAGGTGACCGAGTGGTTAAGGTGATGGACTGCTACCCCATTATGCTCTGCCTGCATGGGTTCAAATCCCATTCTCATCAGAGGCATTTAGTCTTCACCCTCCTTTATAGACAACCATCTCCCCCTTTGGTACAATAACAGATCAAACAATGTTGCTTGTGTTACCCAAAATTGGGTCAGTTAGTAAGCTTAGAGAGGACTAATAATGCCCCTCCCCCCCAGAGTTTGGCAGAAAGCAGCACATTTATTAGCTTGATAGCTAAGCTCAAAAGAAGGGATGGGGGAGGGTGTCACACTCATACTCACGCTCCCAGGACAGGCCTGGCAGTGGAGATGTCAGGATCCTTTAAGGTAAGTGTCCCACAGCGCAGCGATGGACGGTGCGATGAAGATCAGTCTCCCTGAGGTGCAATAGAATGTAACACAGCGAACCACTGGCCAGATGGGCCGGGTGAAGGGCATTCACTGGAGGTACAAAGGAGAGTGGGAAAGCCACTTCACAGGCATTCAAAGCGGGAAAGGACACAAGCTGGGGGAGTTTAACAGACCTTCTGAGCATACAGGTTATACAGAGCATACAGATCACTGCTGCTCCTACAACATGATAAGTTCTCAAGCAGCATGTTTCTTACTTTGCCCATCTGTCAATTTTGATGATTATTGATGGAAATATTTTGCCATTGGGTTGTGTGTTTACACAGAAATTGACATTTACCAACAAATACACAATTCTTCCAAGCCTGCCTAGTCTGCAGTTGATGGGTTTAGAGGGACACATTCACTCTTCCAGGTCCCCATTCCAGGCCTGTGCTCTCCAGGTTGTCAACTTCCCGCACTGCTGGGATCCTTCCCTCATCTCCCCCCAAACCACTGCCCCACCCCCACTTCTGGGGTCCCCTCCCTACACTGTCTAACTCCACTGCTGGCAGGATCCCTTCCTGTTCCTTTCATTTCCTGCCTCCACTCTGGGCAAAAGCTCTGCACTCTTCCCACACCAGAAGTTGAACCCAGGCCACCTGGGTGAAAACCAGGAATCCTGACCACTAGCCCATATGGGACTATTGTTGCATCTGACGAAGTGGGTATTCACCCACGACAGCTCATGCTCCAATACGTCTGTTAGTCTAGAAGGTGCCACCGGATTCTTGGCTGCTATTATTACTACAACTCAGGCCTTGGCTACACTGGAGAGTTACAGTGCAGGTGGTGGCTTACAGCGCTGTAACTTACTCCCCGTCCACACTGGCAAGGCACATACAGCGCTGTATCTCCCTGGCTACAGTGCTGCATGTGCTCCACCTCGACGAGAGGAATAAAGAGAACAGAGCTGGTGATGCAGCGCTGGGGTGCCAGTGTAAACAGTGATTAATCTTACTACGCTGTCACTGACCTCCGGAACCTTCCCATAATGCTTTTAAGTAGAGATAACGCTCTTTGTTTTGGTGTGATGCCTCTGTTTGCTTTGTTGTGAGCTCAAGGCTCCCGGAGCTGCTTATCTAAAAACCAAACACAGTTACTGTTTGCAGTGAATGAGCAGAGGCAGGGGGATCCCTTTGGAACACCCACAGCTGGTGTTTGCTTGAGGAGAGAAGCAGCCGGGTGGGCACGGGGGGGGGGTCTGTTTTGGATCAGCGGCTTATCTGGTCTGTGAGGAAAAAAACAAAGGCGGCTATTTGCATTTAGTGAATGAGAGAGGGGTGGGGGAGGAGGCTTGAACTTGCCAGGCAGGGAGCTGACACAGTGTCAGCTCCAAAAATCCACTCGCTCTGTCTCCCCCACGCTCCGTGTCACACTCCACCCCACCCTCCTCTTTTGAAAAGCACATTGCAGCCACTTGAATGCTGGGATAGCTGCCCATAATGCACCACTCCCAACAGCGCTGCAAATGTGGCCATGACAGAGTGCTGGTAGCTGTCAGTGTGTCCACACTGCAGCGCTTTCCCTAAACAGCTGTAGGAAGACAGCTTTAACTCCCAGCGCTGGACAGCTGCAAGTGTAGCCAAACCCTCTCTAAGCCGACCCCTTATGAGAACAGCAGGGACTAGCATGACTAGATGTCCCGATTTTTGGGTCTTTTTCTTATATAGGTGCCTATTAACCCCACCCCCATCCCAATTTTTCACATTTGCTGTCGGATCACCCTAGCAGGGGTTGCACACAGGGCTGCATTAACCTTCAGGTGCTGAGGTTTCCCTCTCTCCATTCCCAGAGCCTGTGATCAGGAAACAGACATCAGGGCTCCCAGGTGCTGCACAGACCATGACTGAGATCAGACCCCATATTATGCAAGGTGCTGTACAAACCCTGGGCAACACTGAGACACCCAGGAGGTTCCCCTCAATTTCCCTGAGCCTCTGCTGCCCAACTTCTTCTGAATCCCTCTGGCTCACCCCCCCCCCACAAAAAACCCACCTTTCCAAACAGTCCTTCTTTCCTTGCCCCCTGATTCTGGTTTCACACCCTGGGACCATCTCCTCTCTTTGTCTCTCCCCCTCCAGGTGAAGCAGAGATGGAGGCAACTTCAGCCACTGGAGTCAGCCTCAGCGAGCACTGCAGCCGGCCCCGGGGGAGGGGGGGTGTTTGCAGACACAGGAAGGGAGCAGGGGGTGCTGGGAAGAAGGCGGCAGGAGAACAAAGCTCAGAGACCCAACATGGGGAAATTCCAGGGGGCGGGGCTCTGACACATCCCAGGTGCGGGCAGCTCCTGGGGGCGGGGCTCTGGCTCAGCTCGGGGGCAGGGCAGCTCCTCGGGGCGGGGCTCCAGCACAGAGCAGGGGCGGGGCAGCTCCTGGGGGCGGGGCTCCAGCACAGAGCGGGGGCAGGGCAGCTCCTGGGGGCGGGGCTCTGGCACAGCCCGGGGGCAGGGCAGCTCCTGGGGGCGGGGCTCTGGCACAGCCCAGGGGCGGGGCAGCTCCTGGGGGCGGGGCTCTGGCACATTGTGACGCGGAGCCCGGGCTGAACAG